>NC_048585.1:19086107-19151107 GCF_013265735.2 Oncorhynchus mykiss
GGTATGAACATACACACTATTCCAGACCCCCCTTTTTCACTGCTATTGCCTTCTTTCCCCCTGGCTCTGAAACCCCCTCTCCTACCACTCTTGTGCCTCTCAGTACATGCCTGCTCTTTCTTCCCTCGAGAGCTATGACACTCCCCTCTTCCTCTCCTCACCCCATCCCTCTTTAATTTATTCCTCTCTGCAGTACAGTGGAGGGAAGGAAAGAGAGAGAGGGAAAGAGAGAGCGAGAGAAGTAGAGAGAGCGAGAGAGGGAAAGAGAGAGCGAGAGAGAGGTAAAGAGAGCGAGAGAGAGCGAGAGGGAAAGAGAGAGGGAAAGAGAGCGAGATAGAAAAAGAGAGAAGAGAGAGGAGAGGGAAAGAGAGGGGAAGAGAACGAGATAGAAAAAGAGAGAGCGAAAAGAGGGAAAGAGAGAGGGAAAGAAAGCGAGATAGAAAAAGAGAGAAGAGAGCAAAGCGAGGGAAAGAGAGAGAGAGAGAGAGAGAGGGATAGAGAGAGAGAGAGAGAGAGGGATAGAGAGAGAGAGAGAAGGGGATAGAGAGAGAGAGGGATACAGAGAGAGATGGATAGAGAGAGAGAGAGAGGGATAGAGAGAGAGAGAGATAGAGAGAGAGAGAGATAGAGAGAGAGGGGGATAGAGAGAGAGATGGATAGAGAGAGAGAGAGGTATAGAGAGAGAGAGAGAGAGGGATAGAGAGAGAGAGAGATAGAGAGAGAGGGGGATAGAGAGAGAGGGGGATAGAGAGAGAGATGGATAGAGAGAGAGAGAGGGATATAGAGAGAGAGAGAGGGAGATGGATAGAGAGAGAGAGAGAGATGGATAGAGAGAGAGAGAGAGAGAGAGAGAGAGAGAGAGAGAGAGAGAGGGATAGAGAGAGAGAACAGTGATGAAAGAAACTGTAAACAAACCCACACATTAAACACATACTGACCGACGCAGGGGGCAAAAACACTACAGCCTGCTACAGTGCTGCGCCTGATGGGCCAATCAAACGCTCCGTTCCCCCTTCTATCCCCCCTCCTCCCCTTTCTATAGTGGAATCTTCCAGAACAGAACTGTGCGCACTGCTGATACAGAGAGGGTGGGATAGAGACAGGGAACCGTCACTCCATGTTGCCAAAGGAAACCAATATATTTCCATTAGCTCTGACAGCTTACCGATATCAGCCAGCGACTGAATGAGCTATAAGCAACAGACACCTGCTGCTAATAACACACCAATACATGTCTGTCATAATGTGTTCTGCTAATAACACACCAATAGATGTCTGTCATAATGTGTTCTGCTAATAACACACCAATACATGTCTGTCATAATGTGTTCTGCTAATAACACACCAATACATGTCTGTCATAATGTGTTCTGCTAATAACACACCAATAGATGTCTGTCATAATGTGTTCTGCTAATAACACACCAATACATGTCTGTCATAATGTGTTCTGCTAATAACACACCAATACCTGTCTGTCATAATGTGTTCTGCTAATAACACACCAATACCTGTCTGTCATAATGTGTTCTGCTAATAACACACCAATACGTCTGTCATAATGTGTTCTGCTAATAACACACCAATACCTGTCTGTCATAATGTGTTCTGCTAATAACACACCAATACATGTCTGTCATAATGCTCAAAACTAGCTGTGTGATTTGTGGAACGCCTCACGACTAGCGATTCATCTTATAGTGAATGAACGTGATGCAGTTATAGAGCCTATCAATTATATACTGGACAGTCAATGATCAGAAACTATTTTGCGTGTTCATTTTCACTGCAGCCTGTTCTCACACAGAAACATGAAAATTACAGGCCTCTCATCTTTAAGTGGGAGAACTTGCACAATTGGTGGCTGACTAAATACTTTTTTGCCCCACTGTACTAGTGTATAGGCATACACACACACACAGAACCCCCTCTCCCCACACACACACACACACCCTAGCTAATCTGCAGAAGGATAAGTACACAGCTAGAGGCGTGTAAACAAACAGGTAATTTCAGGCTATCTCTGGGAAGATGAAATCAGAGGGCGGTGGGACAAGTGTACTTGTTTGAACAGCCACTGTGTGTGTGACCAGCAATCTGTCTGGGAGAACACCAGGCACCGTTTCCTCTGCTGCTTAGCATTATCGCCAACATTTACATTAACATACAGGAGGAGCTAAGTAAACAAACTAGGCAAAACATTTAAAAGTGTGTGTGTGTGTGTGTGAGAGAGAGGGTGGGTGGTTCTGTGTGTGTGTTTGTGTGAGTGAGAGAGGTGGGGTATCTCTGTGTGTGTCTGTGTGAGTGAGAAAGGGGGGGGGGTTGTGTGTGTGTCTGTGTGAGAGAGGGGGGGTGGAGAAAGAGAGAGTGAGATGAAAATGAGAAATGAAAAAGATGAGTTTTAAAAAGACAGCTTTGATAGACAGAGAGAGAAGCAGGAGTGAGGAACAAAGGGAAAAAGAGAAGAGCAAGACGGAGAGGGAGAGAGAGACAGAGACGGAGAGAGAGAGACGGAGAGAGAGAGCCGGAGAGAGAGAGAGACGGAGAGAGAGAGAGAGAGAGACGGAGAGAGAGAGAGAGAGACGGAGAGAGAGAGAGAGAGAGACGGAGAGAGAGAGAGAGAGACGGAGAGAGAGAGAGAGAGAGAGACGGAGAGAGAGAGACGGAGAGAGAGAGAGAGAGACGGAGAGAGAGAGACGGAGAGAGAGAGAGAGACGGAGAGAGAGAGAGACGGAGAGAGAGAGAAAGAGACGGAGAGAGAGAGAGAGAGACGGAGAGAGAGAGAGAGACGGAGAGAGAGAGAGAGACGGAGAGAGACGGAGAGAGACGGAGAGAGAGAGAGAGAGAGAGAGAGACGGAGAGAGAGAGAGAGAGACGGAGAGAGAGAGAGAGAGAGAGAGAGAGACGGAGAGAGAGAGAGAGAGACGGAGAGAGAGAGAGAGAGAGAGAGACGGAGAGGGAGAGAGACGGAGAGGGAGAGAGACGGAGAGGGAGAGAGACGGAGAGGGACGGAGAGGGAGAGGGACGGAGAGGTAGAGAGACGGAGAGAGAGATGGAGAGGGAGAGAGACGGAGAGGGAGGGAGAGAGACGGAGAGGGAGAGAGAGAGAGACGGAGAGAAAGAGAGACGGAGAGAAAGAGAGAGACGGAGAGAGAGAGAGAGACGGAGCGAGAGAGAGAGAGAGAACATCTGCTATCTGGATTTGGGTAAAGGAGAACCTGGAGAGGCTTGAGCGAGTAGCTGCGGGGGGGGAGGGGGGGGGGGCGGAGCTGTTGGCCGAGGTTGGAGTAGCCAGGCGGAAGGCATGGCCAGCCGTTGAGAAATGCTGAGAAGAAGCTGGCCTTAGCTTTCCTGACTGACTGCGTGTATTGGTTCCTGACTTGCCTGAACAGTTGCATATCGCGGGGACTATTCAATGCTATTGCAGTCCGCCACAGGATGTTTTTGTGCTGGTCGAGGGCAGTCAGGTCTGGAGTGAACCAAGGGAACCATCTGTTCTTAGTTCTGCATTTTTTGAACGGAGCATGCTTATCTAAAATGGTGAGGAAGTTACTTTTAAAGAATGACCAGGCATCCTCAACTGACGGGATGAGGTCAATGTCCTTCCAGGATACCCGGGCCAGGTCGATTAGAAAGGCCTGCTCACAGAAGTGTTTTAGGGAGCGTTTGACAGTGATGAGGGGTGGTCGTTTGACTGCGGCTCCGTAGCGGATACAGGCAATGAGGCAGTGATCGCTGAGATCCTGGTTGAAGACAGCGGAGGTGTATTTGGAGGGCCAGTTGGTCAGGATGACGTCTATGAGGGTGCCCTTGTTTACAGATTTAGGGTTGTACCTGGTGGGTTCCTTGATGATTTGTGTGAGATTGAGGGCATCTAGCTTAGATTGTAGGACTGCCGGGGTGTTAAGCATATCCCAGTTTAGGTCACCTAACAGAACAAACTCTGAAGCTAGATGGGGGGCGATCAATTCACAGATGGTGTCAAGGGCACAGCTGGGAGCTGAGAACCCCTGTGCACCCAGGAAGAGGAACCAGGACTGAGGGTGAGAACCCCTGTGCACCCAGGAAGAGGAACCAGGACTGAGGGTGAGAACCCCTGTGCACCCAGGAAGAGGAACCAGGACTGAGGGTGAGAACCCCTGTGCACCCAGGAAGAGGAACCAGGACTGAGGGTGAGAACCCCTGTGTACCCAGGAAGAAGAACCAGGACTGAGGGTGAGAACCTCTGTGGTAGAAGAGGGTGTTGTTTTCCCACAAGAGACACTTCACATGAATGAGGTTCCATTGATTTTCTGCCGGCAGAACCATGTCCAATGCATGCAGAGATTAGTCAACTCAATGGTTACGGCTCACTGACTCATAAACACACTCTCAGGTATACACAGACACCTGCATACTCACACAGAATGTATAGGTATACATTACAAACAATAACTCAAATGAAACAAGCATTTATAAACAGACACACAACTCTCTCCTGTTTATGCCACATAAGCATAGCATAAAGAGCTCTGTGTGTGCATGAATTTGTGTACCGTGTGTGTGGGGGTATGTGTGTGTGTGTGTTCAGTGTACCCAGTAGTAAACAGTGGGCTTTGCCTGCTTTACAACCATTCCATAACCTCCCATACTCTCCAATAACCTCCCACTAATAGAACTGACACAGCTTCTAGCCTGTTAACCATCTCTCTCTTTCTACCTCCATCCTTCTGTCTCCCTTTCTGTCCTCTACCTTTCTCTCTTATTCTATGTCTAGAATGCTTCTTCTTTCTCTCTCTACCTCCCTCCTCTATCCCTTCCTTTACCTCTCTCCTCTATCCGTTCCTCTACCTCTCTCCTCTCTCCCTTCCTCTACCTCTCTCCCTTCCCCTTCCTCTACCTCTCTCCCTTCCCCTTCCTCTACCTCTCTCCCTTCCTCTACCTCTCCCCATTCCTCTACCTCTACCTCCCTCCTCTATCCCTCTACCTCTCTCCCTTCCTCTACCTCTACCTTTCTCCTCTATCCCTTCCTCTACCTCTCTCCTCTATTCCTTCCTCTACCTCTCTCCTCTATTCCTTCCTCTACCTCTATCCCTTCCTCTACCCCTCTCCTCTACCTCTCTCCTCTATACCTTCCTCTACCTCTCTCCCTTCCTCTACCTCTCTCCTCTATCTCTCTCCTCTATCCCTTCCTCTATACCTTCCTCTACCTCTCTCCCTTCCTCTACCTCTCCTCTATACCTTCCTCTACCTCCCTCCTCTCTACCTCCCTCCTCTATACCTTCCTCTACCTCCCTCCTCTCTACCTCCCTCCTCTATACCTTCCTCTACCTCCCTCCTCTATACTTCCCTCTACCGCCCTCATCTCTACCGCCCTCCTCTCTACCCCTCCCTTCCTCTATACCTACCTCTACCCCCCTCCTCTATCCCTCCCTCCTCTATCCCCCTCTCCACCGCCCTCCTCTACACCACCCTCCTTTACCTATGTCCTCTATTCCTCCTTTGTCCTCCATTCCTTCCTTGTCCTCCTCCATTCCTCCTCTATACCTCTACCTCACTCCTCCTCTACCTCTCCTCCTCCTCAGTTATTGCATCCTCCAATAAAACTGTAGTAAACACCGGCATGACAATCCCCCCCCCCCCACCTCTCTCCTCTATCCCTTCCTCTACCTCTCTCCTCTATCCCTTCCTCTATACCTTCCTCTACCTCTCTCCCTTCCTCTACCTCTCTCCTCTATACCTTCCTCTACCTCCCTCCTCTATACCTTCCTCTACCTCTCTCCTCTATACCTTCTACCTCCCTCCTCTATACCTCCCTCCTCTATACCTTCCTCTACCTCTCCTCTATACCTTCCTCCTCTCTACCTCCCTCCTCTATACCTTCCTCTACCTCCCTCCTCTATACTTCCCTCTACCGCCCTCCTCTCTACCGCCCTCCTCTCTACCGCCCTCCTCTCTACCCCTCCCTTCCTCTATACCTACCTCTACCCCCCTCCTCTATCCCTCCCTCCTCTATCCCCCTCTCCACCGCCCTCCTCTACACCACCCTCCTTTACCTATGTCCTCTATTCCTCCTTTGTCCTCCATTCCTTCCTTGTCCTCCTCCATTCCTCCTCTATACCTCTACCTCACTCCTCCTCTACCTCTCCTCCTCCTCAGTTATTGCATCCTCCAATAAAACTGTAGTAAACACTGGCATGACAATCCCCCCCCCCCCCCACCTCTCTCCTCTATCCCTTCCTCTACCTCTCTCCTCTATCCCTTCCTCTATACCTTCCTCTACCTCTCTCCCTTCCTCTACCTCTCTCCTCTATACCTTCCTCTACCTCCCTCCTCTATACCTCCCTCCTCTATACCTTCCTCTATCTCTCCTCTATACCTTCCTCTACCTCCCTCCTCTCTACCTCCCTCTATACCTTCCTCTACCTCCCTCCTCTATACTTCCCTCTACCGCCCTCCTCTCTACCGCCCTCCTCTCTACCGCCCTCCTCTCTACCCCTCCCTTCCTCTATACCCCTCCCTTCCTCTATACCTACCTCTACCCCCCTCCTCTATCCCTCCCTCCTCTATCCCCCTCTCCACCGCCCTCCTCTACACCACCCTCTACCTATGTCCTCTATGTCCTCTATTCCTCCTTTGTCCTCCATATACCTCTATCTCACTCCTCCTCTACCTCTCCTCCTCCTCAGTTATTGCATCCTCCAATAAAACTGTAGTAAACACCGGCATGACAATCCCCCCCCCCCCCCCACCACGAGTAATGGTGTGTGTGGCCACTGTAACATAATTCAGGTGGGGTAATGTGTAGAGACTGGCCCAGTGCTGTAAGTCTTGATGATGAGTGTGTTGTTTAGTGGATACTATATCTTAGTGACTAGTCTATCTAATATATACAGGGTGTTTAGTGGATACTAGATCTTGTTGACTAGTGTAATTTATACAGGGTGCTGTTTCTGGTGCAGGCAGTGTATTGCCAAGATAAATCATAGCCACACACACACACACACAACAACATAACTCACACACAAACAATATTATGTAAATAATCCGTGACTTACATACAGTTGAAGTCAGAAGTTTACATACACCTTTGCCAAATACATTTAAACTCAGTTTTTCACAATTCCTGACATTCAATCCTAGTAAAAATTCCCTGTCTTAGGACAGTTAGGATCACCACTATATTTTAAGAATGTGAAATGTCAGAATAATAGAAGAATGATTTATTTCAGCTTTTATTTCTTTCATCACATTCCCAGTGGGTCAGAAGTTTACATACACTCAATTAGCATTTGGTTGCATTGCCTTTAAATTGTTTAATAACTTGGGTCAAACGTTTCAAACGTTTTGTCCCATTCCTCCTGACAGAGCTGGTGTAACTGAGTCAAGTTTGTATGATCCTTGCTCGCACACGCTATTTCAGTTCTGCCCACAAATGTTCTATATGATTGAGGTCAGGGCTTTGTGATGGCCACTCCAATACCTTGACTTCGTTGCCATTTTGACACAACTTTGGAAGTATGTTCGGGGTCATTGTCCATTTGGAAGACCCATTTGCAACCAAGCATTAACTTCCTATCTGATGTCTTGAGATGCTTCAATATATCCACATGATTTTCTATCCTCATGAAGCCATCTAGTTTGTGAAGTGCACCAGTCCCTCCTGCAGCAAGTACCCCCACAACAGGATGCTGCCACCCCCGGGCTTCACGGTTGGGATGGTGTTTTTCAGCTTGCAAGCCTCCCCCTTTTTCCTCCAAACATACGATGGTCCTTATACGATGGTCCTTAGGGAGGTAGAGCCAAACAGTTATATTTTTGACCATCAGACCAGAGGACATTTCTCCAAAAACTATGATCTTTGTCCCCATGTGCAGTTGCAAACCGTAGTCTGGCTTTTTTATGGCGGTTTTGGAGCAGTGGCTTCTTCCTTGCTGAGCGGCCTTTCAGGTTATGTCGATATAGGACTCATTTTACTGTGGATATTGATACTTTTGTACCTGTTTCCTCCAGCATCTTCACAAGGTCCTTTGCTGTTGTTCTGGGATTGATTTGCACTTTTCACACCAAAGTACGTTCATCTCTAGGAGACAGAACGCGTCTCCTTCCTGAGCGGTATGAGGGCTGCGTGGTCCCATGGTGTTTATACTTGCATACTATTGTTTGTACAGTTGAACGTGGTACCTTCAGGTGGTTGGAAATTGCTCCCAAGGATGAACCAGACTTGTGGAGGTCTACAATTTCTGAGGTCTTGGCTGATTTATTTTGATTTTCCCATGATGTCAAGCATCCACACAGGTACACCTCCAATTGACTCAAATTATGTCAATTAGCCTATCAGAATGACATAATTTTCTGTAATTTTCCAAGCTGTTTAAAGGCACAGTCAACTTAGTGTATGTAAACTTCTGACCCACTGGAATTGTGATACAGTGAATTATAAGTGAAATAATTTGTCTGTAAACAATTGTTGGGAAAATTACTTGTGTCGTGCACAAAGTAGATGTCCTAACCGACTTGCCAAAACTATAGTTTGTTAATTAACAAGAAATTTGTGGAGTGGTTGAAAATGAGTTTTAATGACTCCAACCTAAGTGTATGTAAACTTCCGACTCCAACTGTAGCCAAAGACAAATACAGACACTTTGTGTGAAAATATCACACACACACACACACACACACACACAATATGTCTGCTCCAAGACATAAGCCTATTTTCAGCATCACTCTACGATCAACTACTTGTCCTGGCTCATCGGCATGCATCACTCTGTGAGCGTCTAGATTGCCTAGCATCTTGTTTTCTCCTTCACAAAAACAAAACACCCATAAGTCGTGACATCATTAATATGCTGCCTAGCTGCTGTGAAAGCAAGCTTGTTTTTGGATGACAGGGTACAGTATAGTGTAGAAAATAGTGTGAAGTACAGTTTAGTGTAGGACAGAATAGTCTGTAGTACAGAATAGTGTGTAGTACAGAATAGTGTAAAACAGTATAATATAGAACAGAACAGTGTGTAGTACAGAATTAGAGGTTGACCGATTAATCGGCATTGCCAATTATTTAGGGCCAATTTCAAGTTGTTTTCATTACAATCGGTAATTGGTATTTTTGGATGTCGATTATATTGCATTCCACGAGGAAACTGTGTGGCAGGCCTACCACCTGTTACGCGGGTGCAGCATGGAGCCAGTGTGTAGTAAACAATAGTGTAGAACAGTAGTGTAAAACAGAAGTGTGTAGTACATAAGTGTAGTACAGAATAGTGTGTAGTAAAGAATAGTGTGTCGAACAGAATAGCGCAGAACAGAACCGTGTGTAGTACAGAACAGTGTATTAAACAACAGTGTGTAGTACAGAATAGTGTGTAGAACAGAATAGTGTGTAGAACAGAATATTGTAGAACAGTGTGTAGTAAGGAATAGTGCGAAGTAAAGAATAGTGTAGAACAGTAATGTAGCACAGAAGTGTGTAGTACAGAATAGTGTATAGTACAGAATAGTGTAGAACAGTCTGTAGAACAGGATAGTGTAGAACAGAACAGTGTGTATAGTGTGTAGTAATGAATAGTGTATAGTACAGTCTGTAGACTGTACTATACAGCAGGGTAGCCAAGTGGTTAGAGCATTTGAACTAGTAACCGGAAGGTTGCAAGTTCAAACCCCCGAGCTGACAAGGTACAAATCTGTCGTTCTGCCCCTGAACAGGCAGTTAACCCACTGTTCCTAGGCCGTCATTGAAAATAAGAATTTGTTCTTAACTGACTTGCCTAGTTAAATAAAGGTGAAAAAAACAAACAGTAGAACAGTCTGTAGAACAGGATAGTGTAGAACAGAACAGTGTGTATAGTGTGCAGTACAGAATAGTGTAGAACAGTCTGTAGAACAGGATAGTGTAGAACAGAACAGTGTGTAGTAAAGAACAGTGTATAGTACAGAATAGTGTAGAACAGTCTGTAGAACAGGATAGTGTAGAACAGAACTGTAGAACAGAACGGTGTGTAGTACAGAAGTGTAGAACAGAATGGTGTGTAGTACAGTATACGGTAGAACAGAATAGTGTTGAACAGAACAGTGGGTTGTACAGAATAGTGTGTAATACATACTAGTGTAGAACAGTCTGTAGAACAGTATAGTGTAGAACAGAACAGCGTAGAACAGAATAGTGTGTAGTAAAGTGTGTAGTACAGAATAGTGCAGAACAGAAGTGTGTAGTAAAGAATAGTTTGTAGTAAAGAATAGTGTAGAACATAACAGTGTGTAGTACAGAATAGTGTAGAACAGTGTGTAGTACAGAATAGCATAGAACAGATCAGTGTGTAGTGCAGAAGTGTCATACAGAATAGTGAAGAACAGAAGTGTCACACAGAACTGTGTGTAGTAGTGTACAGTGTAGTACAGAATAGCGTAGAACAGAGTAGTGTGTAGTACAGAATAGTTTGTAATAAAGTATGGTGTCGAACAGAACAGTGTGTAGTACAGAACAGTGTAGAACAGAACAGTGTGTAGTACAGAATAGTGTAGAACAGAACAGTGTGTAGAACAGAACAGTGTAGAACAGAACAGTGTGTAGTACAGAATAGTGTAGAACAGAATAGTGTGTAGTACAGAATAGAACAGAACAGTGTGTAGAACAGAACAGTGTAGAACAGAACAGTGTGTAGTACAGAATCGTGTAGAACAGAACAGTGTGTAGAACAGAACAGTGTAGAACAGAATAGTGTAGAACAGAATAGTGTGTAGTACAGAATAGTTTGTAATACAGTATAGTGTCGAACAGAACAGTGTGTAGTACAGAACAGTGTAGAACAGAACAGTGTGTAGTACAGAACAGTGTAGAACAGAACAGTGTGTAGTACAGAATAGTGTAGAACAGAATAGTGTGTAGTACAGAATAGTGTAATATAGAAGTGTCGAACAGAACCTTGTGATGTACAGAATAGAGTAGAACAGAAATGTGTGTAGAACAGAGTAGTGTGTAGTACAGAACAATGTGTAGTACAGAACAGTGTATTGAACAGAATAGTGTGTAGTACAGAACAGTTTGTAATACAGTATAGTGTAGAACAGGACCGTGTGTAGTACAGTATAGTATATAATGGAATAGGGTGTAGTACAGAAAAGTGTGTAGTAAAGAATTGTGTGTAGTACAGAATAGGGTGTAGTACAGAATAGTGTGTAGTAAAGAATAGTGCATTAAACAACAGTGTGTAGTAGAGGTCAACCGATTAATCGGAATGGCCGAATAGTTAGGGCCGATTTCAGGTTTTCATAACGATCGGAAATCTGCATTTTTTTTTTTGACACCTTTAATTCATCTTTATTTAACTAGGCAAGTCAGTTAAGAACACATTACTAGTTTATCTAACATGTCCTGCGTTGCATATAATCGATGAGGTGCATATCGTTGCTCCAACGTGTACCTAACCATAAACATCAATGCCTTTCTTAAAATCAATACACAGAAGTATATATTTTTAAACCTGCATATTTAGCTAAAAGAAATCCAGGTTAGCAGGCAATATTAACCAGGTGAAATTGTGTCGCTTCTCTTGCGTTCATTGCACGCAGAGTCAGAGTCGCCTAATTTGCCAGAATTTTACGTAATTATGACATAACATTGAAGATTGTGCAATGTAACAGGAATATTTCGATTTATGGATGCCACCTGTTAGATAAAATACGGAAAGGTTTCTTATTTCACTGAAAAAGGAAACGTCTTGTTTTCGAGATGATAGTTTCCGGATTTGGCCATATTAATGACCTAAGGCTCGTATTTCTGTGTGTTATCATGTTATAACTAAGTCTATGATTTGATAGAGCAGTCTGACTGAGCGGTGGTAGGCACCAGCAGGCTCATAACCATTCATTCAAACAGCACTTTCGTGCATTTTGCCAGCAGCTGTTTATGACTTCAAGCCCATCAACTCCCGAGATTAGGCTGGTGTAACCGATGTGAAATGGCTAGCTAGTTAGCGCGCGCTAATAGCGTTTCAAACGTCACTCGCTCTGAGACTTGAAGTGGTTGTTCCCCTTGCTCTGCAAGGTCCGCGGCTTTTGTGGAGCGATGGGTAACGCTGCTTCGAGGCTGGCTGTTGTCATTGTGCTCCTGGTTCGAGCCCAGGTAGGAGCGAGGAGAGGGACAGAAGCTATACTGTTACACTGGCAATACTGAAGTGCCTATAAGAACATCCAATAGTCAAAGGTTAATGAAATCCAAATGGTATAGAGAGAAATAGTCCTATAATTCCTATAATAACTACAACCTAAAACTTCTTACCTGGGAATATTGAAGACTCATGTTAAAAGGAACCACCAGCTTTCATATGTTCTCAGCAAGGAACTTAAACATTAACTTTCCTACATGGCACATATTGCACTTTTACTTTCTTTTCCAACACTTTGTTTTTGCAATATTTCAACCAAATTGAACATGTTTCATTATTTATTTGAGGCTAAATTAATTTTATTGATGTATTATATTAAGTTAAAATAAGTGTTCATTCAGTATGGTTGTAATTGTCATTATTACAAATATATATATATATATATTTTTAAATCGTCCGATTAATTGGTATTGGCTTTTTTTGGTCCTCCTATAATCAGTATCGGTATCGCTGTTGAAAAATCATAATCTGTCGACCTCTAGTGTGTAGTATGGAATAGTGTGTAGAACAAAACAGTGTGTAGAACAGAATAGTGTGTAGAACAGAAGTGTGTAGTACAGAATAGTGTGTAGTACAGAATAGTGTGCAGTACAGAACAGTGTAGAACAGAACAGTGTGTTGTCACCTGCTGGTTGACGCGGCAGTGTGAGGGCCCGTGGTGGACGAGGATACGGACGATGTCTACGTCTCCACGCCAGGCGGCCAGGTGCAAGGGGAAGCAGCCCTTACTGTCAGCCACATTGGTGGAGGCTTCAAACTGGAGCAACTTCAACACCACGTCCCTAAGGAGGAGAAGGAGGAAGGAGAAGGATGGGGGAGGGTGGCGGAAGGGGAGAGAGAGGAGTAAGTAAGGAGAGTGAGAGAGTGCGAGGGAGATCGAGGGAAGAGATGGAATAGAGAGAGGGGGAAAGATGGGGAGAGAAAGGCAAGAAACCGTAAGAGAGAGAGAAAGAAGAGGAGAGGGAAGAGAAACAGAAAGAGAGCGAGAAAGAAAATAATCAACAGAGCGAGAAGGGGGAGAGAGAAAGAAAATAAATCAACAGAGCGAGAAGGGGGAGAGAGAAAGAAAATAATCAACAGAGCGAGAAGGGGGAGAGAAAGAAAATAATCAACAGAGCGAGAAGGGGGAGAGAGAAAGAAAATAATCAACAGAGCGAGAAGGGGGAGAGAAAGAAAATAATCAACAGAGCGAGAAGGGGGAGAGAGAAAGAAAATAATCAACAGAGCGAGAAGGGGGAGAGAAAGAAAATAATCAACAGAGCGAGAAGGGGGAGAGAGAAAGGAAAGCATAAGTACTTTACTTGTTCCCCCCTCATCTAAAGTTTTAAATCACTTCTCTAAGTGTACAGTTAGATGGTTAGTTCCCCCCTCATCTAAAGTTCTAAATCACTTCTCTAAGTGTACAGTTAGATGGTTAGTTCCCTCCTTGTTCCCCCCTCATCTAAAGTTCTAAATCACTTCTCTAAGTGTTGGTGACCTTGTTTTTCACTTGGAGCCTGTACTTTTTACTCTCACCCTCCTTCACTCTCTCTCCCTTTATCTGTCTCCTTCTCTCCCTGCTTCGCTCGCTCTCCCTTTATCTGTCTCCTCTCTCCTTCTCTCCCTGCTTCGCTCTCTCTCCCTTTATCTGTCTCCTCTCTCCTTCTCTCCCTCCTTCGCTCTCTCTCCCTTTATCTGTCTCCTTCTCTCTCCCTCCCTTTATCTCTGTCTCCTTCTCTCTCTCTCTCCTCTCTCCCTCCTTCGCTCTCTCTCCCTTTATCTGTCTCCTCTCTCCTTCTCTCCCTCCTTCGCTCTCTCTCCCTTTATCTGTCTCCTTCTCTCTCCTTCTCTCCCTCCTTCGCTCTCTCTCCCTTTATCTGTCTCCTCTCTCCTCTCCCTGCTTCGCTCTCTCTCCTTCTCTCCCTGCTTCGCTCTCTCTCCTTCTCTCCCTGCTTCACTCTCTCTCCTTCTCTCTCTCCCTGCTTAACTCTCTCTCCTCCTCTCTCTCTCCCTGCTTCGCTCTCTCTCCTTCTCTCCCTGCTTCGCTCTCTCTCCTTCTCTCCCTGCTTCGCTCTCTCTCCTTCTCTCCCTGCTTCGCTCTCTCTCCTTCTCTCCCTGCTTCACTCTCTCTCCTTCTCTCCCTCCTTCGCTCTCTCTCCCTTTATCTGTCTCCTTCTCTCTCCCTCCCTCCCTTTATCTCTGTCTCCTTCTCTCTCCCTCCCTTTATCTCTCTCCTTCTCTCTCCCTCCTTGGCTCTCTCTCCTCTCTCCCTCCTTCGCTCTCTCTCCCTTTATCTGTCTCCTCTCTCCTTCTTTCCCTCCTTCGCTCTCTCTCCCTTTATCTGTCTCCTTCTCTCTCCCTCCTTCGCTCTCTCTCCCTTTATCTGTCTCCTCTCTCCTCTCCCTGCTTCGCTCTCTCCTTCTCTCCCTGCTTCGCTCTCTCTCCTTCTCTCCCTTTATCTGTCTCCTTCTCTCCCTCCTTCGCTCTCTCTCCCTTTATCTGTCTCCTCTCTCCTTCTCTCCCTCCTTCGCTCTCTCTCCCTTTATCTGTCTCCTTCTCTCTCCTCTCCCTCCTTCGCTCTCTCTCCCTTTATCTGTCTCCTTCTCTCTCCTCTCCCTCCTTCGCTCTCTCTCCCTTTATCTGTCTCCTTCTCTCTCCTTCTCTCCCTGCTTCGCTCTCTCTCCTTCTCTCCCTGCTTCGCTCTCTCTCCTTCTCTCCCTGCTTCGCTCTCTCTCCTTCTCTCCCTGCTTCGCTCTCTCTCCCTGCTTCTCTCTCTCTCCCTGCTTCACTCTCTCTCCTTCTCTCCCTGCTTCGCTCTCTCTCTCTCCCTCTCTCTCTCTCCTTTGCTCTCTCCTTCTCTCTCTCTCCCTCTCTCTCTCTCCTTTGCTCTCTCCTTCTCTCCCTGCTTCGCTCTCTCTCCCTGCTTCGCTCTCTCTCCCTGCTTCGCTCTCTCTCCTTCTCTCTCTCTCTCCCTCTCTCTCTCGCCTTTGCTCTCTCCTTCTCTTTCTCTCTCCCTCTCTCTCTCTCCTTTGCTCTCTCCTTCTCTCCCTGCTTCGCTCTCTCTACTTCTCTCCCTGCTTAACTCTCTCTCCTTCTCTCTCTCTCCCTGCTTCGCTCTCTCTCCTTCTCTCTCTCTCCCTGCTTAACTCTCTCTCCTTCTCTCTCTCCCTGCTTAACTCTCTCTCCTCCTCTCTCTCTCCCTGCTTCGCTCTCTCTCCTTCTCTCCCTGCTTCGCTCTCTCTCCTTCTCTCCCTGCTTCGCTCTCTCTCCTTCTCTCCCTGCTTCGCTCTCTCTCCTTCTCTCCCTGCTTCACTCTCTCTCCTTCTCTCCCTCCTTCGCTCTCTCTCCCTTTATCTGTCTCCTTCTCTCTCCCTCCCTCCCTTTATCTCTGTCTCCTTCTCTCTCCCTCCCTTTATCTCTCTCCTTCTCTCTCCCTCCTTGGCTCTCTCTCCTCTCTCCCTCCTTCGCTCTCTCTCCCTTTATCTGTCTCCTCTCTCCTTCTTTCCCTCCTTCGCTCTCTCTCCCTTTATCTGTCTCCTTCTCTCTCCCTCCTTCGCTCTCTCTCCCTTTATCTGTCTCCTCTCTCCTCTCCCTGCTTCGCTCTCTCCTTCTCTCCCTGCTTCGCTCTCTCTCCTTCTCTCCCTTTATCTGTCTCCTTCTCTCCCTCCTTCGCTCTCTCTCCCTTTATCTGTCTCCTCTCTCCTTCTCTCCCTCCTTCGCTCTCTCTCCCTTTATCTGTCTCCTTCTCTCTCCTCTCCCTCCTTCGCTCTCTCTCCCTTTATCTGTCTCCTTCTCTCTCCTCTCCCTCCTTCGCTCTCTCTCCCTTTATCTGTATCCTTCTCTCTCCTTCTCTCCCTGCTTCGCTCTCTCTCCTTCTCTCCCTGCTTCGCTCTCTCTCCTTCTCTCCCTGCTTCGCTCTCTCTCCTTCTCTCCCTGCTTCGCTCTCTCTCCCTGCTTCGCTCTCTCTCCCTGCTTCACTCTCTCTCCTTCTCTCCCTGCTTCGCTCTCTCTCTCTCCCTCTCTCTCTCTCTCCTTTGCTCTCTCCTTCTCTCTCTCTCTCTCTCCTTTGCTCTCTCCTTCTCTCTCTCTCTCTCACCTTTGCTCTCTCCTTCTCTCCCTGCTTCGCTCTCTCTCCCTGCTTCGCTCTCTCTCCCTGCTTCGCTCTCTCTCCTTCTCTCTCTCTCCTTTGCTCTCTCCTTCTCTTTCTCTCTCCCTCTCTCTCTCTCCTTTGCTCTCTCCTTCTCTCCCTGCTTCGCTCTCTCTCCCTGCTTCGCTCTCTCTACTTCTCTCCCTGCTTAACTCTCTCTCCTTCTCTCTCTCTCCCTGCTTCGCTCTCTCTCCTTCTCTCCCTGCTTCGCTCTCTCTCCTTCTCTCCCTGCTTCGCTCTCTCTCCTTCTCTCCCTGCTTCGCTCTCTCTCCTTCTCTCCCTGCTTCGCTCTCTCTCCTTCTCTCCCTGCTTCGCTCTCTCTCCTTCTCTCCCTGCTTAACTCTCTCTCCTTCTCTCTCTCTCCCTGCTTAACTCTCTCTCCTTCTCTCTCTCTCCCTGCTTAACTCTCTCTCCTCCTCTCTCTCTCCCTGCTTCGCTCTCTCTCCTTCTCTCCCTGCTTCGCTCTCTCTCCTTCTCTCCCTGCTTCGCTCTCTCTCCTTCTCTCCCTGCTTCGCTCTCTCTCCTTCTCTCCCTGCTTCGCTCTCTCTCCTTCTCTCCCTGCTTCACTCTCTCTCCTCTCCCTGCTTCGCTCTCTCTCCTTCTCTCCCTGCTTCGCTCTCTCTCCTTCTCTCCCTGCTTCGCTCTCTCTCCTTCTCTCCCTGCTTCGCTCTCTCCTTCTCTCCCTGCTTCGCTCTCTCTCCTTCTCTCCCTGCTTCGCTCTCTCTCCTTCTCTCCCTGCTTCGCTCTCTCTCCTTCTCTCCCTGCTTCGCTCTCTCTCCTTCTCTCCCTGCTTAACTCTCTCTCCTTCTCTCTCTCTCCCTGCTTAACTCTCTCTCCTTCTCTCTCTCTCCCTGCTTAACTCTCTCTCCTCCTCTCTCTCTCCCTGCTTCGCTCTCTCTCCTTCTCTCCCTGCTTCGCTCTCTCTCCTTCTCTCCCTGCTTCGCTCTCTCTCCTTCTCTCCCTGCTTCGCTCTCTCTCCTTCTCTCCCTGCTTCGCTCTCTCTCCTTCTCTCCCTGCTTCACTCTCTCCTTCTCTCCCTGCTTCACTCTCTCTCCTTCTCTCCCTGCTTCGCTCTCTCTCCTTCTCTCCCTGCTTCGCTCTCTCTCCTTCTCTCCCTGCTTCGCTCTCTCTCCTTCTCTCCCTGCTTCGCTCTCTCTCCTTCTCTCCCTGCTTAACTCTCTCTCCTTCTCTCTCTCTCCCTGCTTAACTCTCTCTCCTTCTCTCTCTCTCCCTGCTTAACTCTCTCTCCTTCTCTCTCTCTCCCTGCTTAACTCTCTCTCCTCCTCTCTCTCTCCCTGCTTCGCTCTCTCTCCTTCTCTCCCTGCTTCGCTCTCTCTCCTTCTCTCCCTGCTTCGCTCTCTCTCCTTCTCTCCCTGCTTCGCTCTCTCTCCTTCTCTCCCTGCTTCGCTCTCTCTCCTTCTCTCCCTGCTTCGCTCTCTCTCCTTCTCTCCCTGCTTAACTCTCTCTCCTTCTCTCTCTCTCCCTGCTTAACTCTCTCTCCTCCTCTCTCTCTCCCTGCTTCGCTCTCTCTCCTTCTCTCCCTGCTTCGCTCTCTCTCCTTCTCTCCCTGCTTCGCTCTCTCTCCTTCTCTCCCTGCTTAACTCTCTCTCCTTCTCTCTCTCTCCCTGCTTAACTCTCTCTCCTTCTCTCTCTCCCTGCTTAACTCTCTCTCCTTCTCTCTCTCCCTGCTTAACTATCTCTCCTTCTCTCTCTCTCCCTGCTTAACTATCTCTCCTTCTCTCTCTCTCCCTGCTTAACTCTCTCTCCTCCTCTCTCTCTCCCTGCTTCGCTCTCTCTCCTTCTCTCCCTGCTTCGCTCTCTCTCCTTCTCTCCCTGCTTCGCTCTCTCTCCTTCTCTCCCTGCTTCGCTCTCTCTCCTTCTCTCCCTGCTTCGCTCTCTCTCCTTCTCTCCCTGCTTCGCTCTCTCTCCTCTCCCTGCTTAACTCTCTCTCCTTCTCTCTCTCTCCCTGCTTAACTCTCTCTCCTTCTCTCTCTCTCCCTGCTTACCTCTCTCTCCTCCTCTCTCTCTCCCTGCTTCGCTCTCTCTCCTTCTCTCCCTGCTTCGCTCTCTCTCCTCTCCCTGCTTCGCTCTCTCTCCTTCTCTCCCTGCTTCGCTCTCTCTCCTTCTCTCCCTGCTTCACTCTCTCCTTCTCTCCCTGCTTCACTCTCTCTCCTTCTCTCCCTGCTTCGCTCTCTCTCCTTCTCTCCCTGCTTCGCTCTCTCTCCTTCTCTCCCTGCTTCGCTCTCTCTCCTTCTCTCCCTGCTTAACTCTCTCTCCTTCTCTCTCTCTCCCTGCTTAACTCTCTCTCCTTCTCTCTCTCCCTGCTTAACTCTCTCTCCTTCTCTCTCTCCCTGCTTAACTATCTCTCCTTCTCTCTCTCTCCCTGCTTAACTATCTCTCCTTCTCTCTCTCTCCCTGCTTAACTCTCTCTCCTCCTCTCCCTGCTTCGCTCTCTCTCCTTCTCTCCCTGCTTCGCTCTCTCTCCTTCTCTCCCTGCTTCGCTCTCTCTCCTTCTCTCCCTGCTTCGCTCTCTCTCCTTCTCTCCCTGCTTCGCTCTCTCTCCTTCTCTCCCTGCTTCGCTCTCTCTCCTTCTCTCCCTGCTTCGCTCTCTCTCCTTCTCTCCCTGCTTCACTCTCTCTCCTTCTCTCCCTGCTTCGCTCTCTCTCCTTCTCTCCCTGCTTCGCTCTCTCTCCTTCTCTCCCTGCTTCGCTCTCTCTCCTTCTCTCCCTGCTTCGCTCTCTCTCCTTCTCTCCCTGCTTGGCTCTCTCTCCTTCTCTCCCTGCTTGGCTCTCTCTCCTTCTCTCCCTGCTTGGCTCTCTCTACTTCTCTCCCTGCTTCGCTCTCTCTACTTCTCTCCCTGCTTCGCCCTCCCTCTCCCCCTCCTCTATTGCAGCTGTTCTAAAGAAGGAAATCCACATTATTGCCTCCAAAGCCCAGCGTTAATCCGACAGTTTGGCTGAGCAGGGCTAGCCGTCAGACGCATCTTAGTCCCACAGTGGGAAAAAGGGGGTTGTGTGTGTGTGTGTGTGTATGTGTATGTGTGTGTGTGTGTGTGTGAGAATGTGGAAAGGGGCTGGTGTGTGTATGTGTGTGTATGTAAGAGCTTTTTCAAACTTATGGGAGATTCACAATATATATTGAATCTGTTTTCCCTAAATCAGCTTTGTTGTACAATTAAAGGTCTATACACCGCATTTCAAACAGTCTGCAATGATCTAATGAATTCAGGACTTGACCAGACTAAATAGAAACCTTCTACAACCGTAAGAGCCTCTAATAATGTCATTATTTTAATAAAATAGTTTAACATGCTTTTTTGCAATTCAACTGATCTGGCTTTCATGTGTTGGTGTGGATGTGTAAATGGGAATGTTAAAAGTCACAGCAGAAGAGAAGGAGACGAGACCAAGAAGACTACATGACAACGAGCAGATAAAAACAAATTACTTGATTCTTGTTATACAGGCATTTGGAATATCGAGGAAAAACATACATTTAAATTAATCTAATTAATTTGATATATCGCACAGCCCTAGTGTGTGTGTGTCTGGAAAAGGCCATCACATTGCATTACACTTACAAGCATGCAAGCACACGGACAAACACTTCCTCACCCCCACCAGCCACCTCTCCACATTCACACACACTCTTACCTGTGTCCGTTCAGTGATGCGTGGTGGAGGGGTGTGTACCCTGAACTGTCTGCACAGTTCACATTCAAGCCTCTCCACATGCTGTGGACACAAGACAGACAGACTGTAAGCCAACACGCACCAAGACACAGTCCTTACAATGGTATGCTTTCCAATTTAACTTGATTTTTGTTTTCCTGTAATTGAAAATCACACTTAAATCCACAACAGGTTTTCTATGTGTTGAGCACATGATCATGATAGACACTGAAGTACAAAAGAGACACAATATAGAAGCCCTTTTCTTTTAGCCTGATCACAGATCTGTTTGTGCCTTAGCCACATCACAATGACCATCAGAGTCAGCAAGACAGTGCAAACAGATCTGGGACCAGTCTACCGTTGTTCCATAGCATGTAACGGACTCGTTTTCCCATAACCTTCGAAGTCTCTCTCAAGTCAACTTCAATTTTCAATTTTAAGGGCTTTATTTTTATTGACATGGGAAACATATGTTTATTTTGCCAAAGCAAGTGAAATAGATAATAAACAAAAGTGAATTAAACAATAAAAAATGTACAGCAAACATTACACTCACAAAAGTTGCAAAATAAAAAAATACATTCCAAATGTCAATGTACATACAGTTGAAGTAGGAAGTTTACGTACACTTGGGTTGGAGTCATTAAAACTAGTTTACATACACTTAGGTTGGAGTCATTAAAACTAGTTTACATACACTTAGGTTGGAGTCATTAAAACTAGTTTACATACACTTAGGTTGGAGTCATTAAAACTAGTTTACATACACTTAGGTTGGAGTCATTAAAACTAGTTTACATATAATGACTCCAACCTAAGTGTATGTAAACTAGTTTTAATGACTCCAACCTAAGTGTATGTAAACTAGTTATAATGACTCCAACCTAAGTGTAACTCCAAATTTCAAACCACTCCAAATTTCTTGTTAACAAACTATAGTTTTGGCAAGTCGGTTAGGACATCTACTTTGTGTATGACACAAGTAATTTTTCCAACAATTGTTTACAGACAGATTATTTCACAATTCCAGTGGGTCAATTAGCCTGAGTCAAATGTAGGTGTACCTGTGGATGTATTTCAAGGCCTACCTTCAAACTCAGTGCCTCTCTGCTTGACATCATGGGAAAATCAAAAGAAATCAGCCAAGGCCTCAGAAAAAAAAATTGTAGACCGCCACAAGTCTGGTTCATCCTTGGGAACAATTTCCAAACACCTGAAGATACCACGTTCATCTGTACAAACAATAGTACGCAAGTATAAACACCATGGGGCCACGCAGCCGTCATACCGCTCAGGAAGGAGACGCGTTCTGTCTCCTAGAGATGAACGTACTTTGGTGCGAAAAGTGCAAATCAATCCAAGAACAACAGCAAAGGACCTTGTGAAGATGCTGGAGGAAACCAGTACAAAATGATCTATATCCACAGTAAAACGAGTCCTATATCGACATAACCTGAAAGGCTGCTCAGCAAGGAAGAAGCCACTGCTCCAAAACGGCCATAAAAAAGCCAGACTACGGTTTGCAACTGCACATGGGGACAAAGATCATACTTTTTGGAGAAATGTCCTCTGGTCTGATGAAACAAAAATAGAACCGTTTCCCATAATGACCACCATTATGTTTGGAGGAAACAGGGGAGGCTTGCAAGCTGAAGAACACCATCCCAACCTTGAAGCACGGGGGTGGCAGCATCATGTTGTGGGGGTGCTTTGCTGCAGGAGAAACTGGTGCACTTCACAAACTAGATGGCATCATGAGGGGAAATTATGTGGATATATTGAAGCAACATCTCAAGACATCAGTCAGGAAGTTAAAGCTTGGATGCAAATGGGTCTTCCAAATAGACAATGACCCCAAGCGTACTTCCAAAGTTGTGACAAAATGGCTTATGGACAACAAAGTCAAGGTATTCAAGGTATACAATTTGAAGGCAATGCTACTAAATACTAATTGAGTGTATGTAAACTTCTGACCCACTGGGAATGTGATGAAAGAAATAAAAGCTGAAATAATTCTCTACTATTATTCTGACATTTCTCATTGTTAAAATAAAGTGGTGATCATAACTGACCTAAAACAGGGATTTTTACTAGGATTAAATGTCAGGAATTGTGATAAACTGAGTTGCAATGTATTTGGCTAAGGTGTATGTAAACTTCTGACCCACTGGGAAGGTGATGAAAGAAATAAAAGCTGAAATAATTCTCTACTATTATTCTGACATTTCTCATTGTTAAAATAAAGTGGTGATCATAACTGACCTAAAACAGGGATTTTTACTAGGATTAAATGTCAGGAATTGTGATAAACTGAGTTGCAATGTATTTGGCTAAGGTGTATGTAAACTTCCGACGTCAACTGTATACAGTGTTGCAACGATGTGCAAATAGTTAAAGTACAGAAGGGAAAATAAATAAACATGGGTTGTATTTACAATGGTGTTTGTTCTTCACTGGTTGCCTTTTATTGTGGCAACAGCTCACAAATGTTGATGTTGTGATGGCAGACTGTGGTATTTCAGCCAATAGATATGGGAGTTTATGAAAATTGGATTTGTTTTCAAATTCTTTGTGGATCTGTGTAATCTGAGGGAAATACGTGTCTCTAAAATGGTCATACATTTGGCAGGTTACGAAGTGCAGCTCAGTTTCCACCTCATTTTGTGGGCAGTGAGCACATAGTCTTCTCTTGAGATCCATGTCTGCCTACGGCAGCCTTTCTCAATAGCAAGGCAATGCTCACTGAGTCTCTACATAGTCAAAGATTTCCTTAAGTTTGGGTCAGTCACTGTGGTCAGGTATTCGACCACTGTGTACTCTCTGTTTAAGGCCAAATAGCCTTCTAGTTTGCTCTGTTTTTTGTAAATTCTTTCCAATGTGTCAAGTAATTCTACTTTTGTTTTCTCATAATTTGGTTGGGTCTAATTGTGTTGCTTTCCTGGGGCTCTGTTTGTGTTTGTGAACAGAGTCCCAGGACCAGCTTGCTTAGGGGACCCGTCTCCAGGTTTATTTCTCTGTAGGTGATGGCTTTGTTATGGAAGATTTGTGAATTCGGCCTAATTCTGCTCTGCATGCATTTTATGGTGTTTTACGTTAAACACGGAGGATATTTTTGCACACCCTAACAAACAGCCTGAATAGTATACAGGTAGGCCAGTCACCACACCCTAACAAACAGCCTGAATAGTATACAGGTAGGCCAGTCACCACACCCTAACAAACAGCCTGAATAGTATACAGGTAGGCCAGTCACCACGCCCTAACAAACAGCCTGAATAGTATACAGGTAGGCCAGTCACCACACCCTAACAAACAGCCTGAATAGTATACAGGTAGGCCAGTCACCACACCCTAACAAACAGCCTGAATAGTATACAGGTAGGCCAGTCACCACACCCTAACAAACAGCCTGAATAGTATACAGGTAGGCCAGTCACCACACCCTAACAAACAGCCTGAATAGTATACAGGTAGGCCAGTCACCACACCCTAACAAACAGCCTGAATAGTATACAGGTAGGCCAGTCACCACACCCTAACAAACAGCCTGAATAGTATACAGGTAGGCCAGTCACCACACCCTAACAAACAGCCTGAATAGTATACAGGTAGGCCAGTCACCACACCCTAACAAACAGCCTGAATAGTATACAGGTAGGCCAGTCACCACACCCTAACAAACAGCCTGAATAGTATACAGGTAGGCCAGTCACCACACCCTAACAAACAGCCTGAATAGTATACAGGTAGGCCAGTCACCACGCCCTAACAAACAGCCTGAATAGTATACAGGTAGGCCAGTCACCACACCCTAACAAACAGCCTAAATAGTATACAGGTAGGCCAGTCACCACGCCCTAACAAACAGCCTGAATAGTATACAGGTAGGCCAGTCACCACACCCTAACAAACAGCCTGAATAGTATACAGGTAGGCCAGTCACCACACCCTAACAAACAGCCTGAATAGTATACAGGTAGGCCAGTCACCACGCCCTAACAAACAGCCTGAATAGTATACAGGTAGGCCAGTCACCACGCCCTAACAAACAGCCTGAATAGTATACAGGTAGGCCAGTCACCACACCCTAACAAACAGCCTGAATAGTATACAGGTAGGCCAGTCACCACACCCTAACAAACAGCCTGAATAGTATACAGGTAGGCCAGTCACCACACCCTAACAAACAGCCTGAATAGTATACAGGTAGGCCAGTCACCACACCCTAACAAACAGCCTGAATAGTATACAGGTAGGCCAGTCACCACACCCTATTTCACATTCTACACTCTATTATATTGCACATTCCACAGCCAATTCCCTAGTCTCCCCCACGCATTGTCTTGCAGTGGGCTCTATTCTCTTCTACTGTGCTTTCACTATGCGCACAAAAAGGCAAGAAGCAGTCCTCAAATTGAATTAGGGAGAAACATTAGATTAGAAATACATGTAAACATTCTTGTAGACTAGACGTCTGCTTATTTGGAGATTAGAGAAATATGCAGACTATGTCCTGTCTACTGCCCTTAGACACAACCTCTCTGTCTTTCCCCTCTGTCACCCCCCCCCCCTCTCTCCGTCACCCCCACCCCTCTCTCCGGTCACCCCCACCCCCTCTCTCCGTCACCCCCCCTCTCTCCGTCACCCCCCCCTCTCCGTCACCCCCCCTCTCTCCGTCATCCCCCCTCTCTCCGTCATCCCCCCCTCTCCGTCATCCCCCCCCTCTCCGTCATCCCCCCTCTCTCCGTCATCCCCCCTCTCTCCGTCATCCCCCCTCTCTCCGTCATCCCCCCTCTCTCCGTCATCCCCCCTCTCTCCGTCACCCCCCCACTCTCCGTCACCCCCCCACTCTCCGTCAACCCCCCACTCTCCGTCATCCCCCCTCTCTCCGTCATCCCCCCTCTCTCCGTCCACCCCCCATCTCTCCGTCCACCCCCCATCTCTCCGTCACCCCCCATCTCTCCGTCACCCTCCCTCTCTCCATCTGTTACAGAAGAAAGTGGACTTCTCAATATTGGTATGTTGGAGAAATTAAGAAAAAAATGAAGCGTTATGGATGTTACATGAAATGGATAAGCTTTATGGGGAGACTGAACATAACAGCAGAAGTCTAAGTTATATATTTGTATATTTTTTTATATTAAAAAAACTACTTATTTATTTTATTCATCCATAACCGTCATTTACATGGTTATACGATAATTATGCCAGCCCTAAATGTTGGTATATTTTGGGGGGCTTTCATAACACTCTTCTCATCTTTCTATCTATCTGAAAAACAGTACTACCAAGTATCAGAAACACATTTCAGCAGATCTTTTCCAAGATCCTCTGAACCAGAACAGATCATAGCCAGGATATCAACAACGGCTTCTGTAAAAGTCTGAAGAACACATCAGAACACACACACAAAATGTGTTGAATGCACACACTCCTGAAGCAAAGACATGATACATTAATATCCACCACAACCGTTATGAATGTTGCAGATATCATAATGGTGACCAGGAAAAAGGGAGAAACCACTGATATACCATATAAAACCTTGATGAAAGTTAACTTCAGAGAGACATCAGGAAGATGATCCAATGTTAGGTGGATGTTTTACAAAAACCTCTCCTAAATAAAACAAAGGGTGTAACATTGTCCCAGTCACCCCCTATCTTTTCATGACTGGAGACACTTCAATTTGGTCTGTATCGCTTCATTAACATCTCACCTTCCTAACCAACACTCGGGGACAGTTGTGTGTGGAGAAACGAGCTCTGTGCGCTCTACCAAAAGGCCATGAAATGACTTCTTTTTTTTAGAGACTTGGCCTCCTTTTAAAAACGTTTCCAATAAAGCTGAACTCCAACATACAGACCTTCAGGATAATTATTCATGTGGTTTCATTTGCAAATGACTAACTTTATTTTGGCATGATTAGGTTGACGTTCCCACGGAATCGCCCTATAGCCTCTAATAACATGACAGGAAATCAAAAGGACATGAAAACATAAGGGACTGGTGAGGAGATCGAAGGAGTGGAAGAAGGAAGGCATTCCTCATTTCCTGCTTGTGTGTTATTGGTTGTTGGTACCAGCTGTGGGAAGGTAACAGCACTGGAGGAACACACTAATTAACCTGACCGAGGTGGTGGACTGACACCCACACACACAGTGTCAATATTTTCACACATTCTCAAACACTTAAAAGGTATAAATATGCACACACACACACACACACACACACACACACACACACACAAGGAAAACCCCTTTCTACAGCCCAGATTTAATTCACCATCCCCAGACACATACAATCTCCCAGCAGCTCCAGGGCAGTAAATGCTGCTTGAGACAAAGTAATGCCATTACCAGACGTGTGTGAGAGATGGGGGTGAAGTCAGCCACACTCATTAGTGTGTGGGTGTAAAGGTTTTGAATGTGCACGCATTTAAAAATAAGTCTTTAAAAAGACACACACAAAGAGACAAAACAGTGCATTCAAACGTTGATTCACGTATCATGTATACAGCATTTATACCGTGTTCTAGCAAACAAAAACCCACTGAACTTTCACTTCAAAGTTAAGAAGTGTATAGGCATATGTCTCATGTTAAACCACACACTAAATCCAGTGGATGAGATGAACACACACACACACACACACACACACACACACACACACAACACCACGATGTGACATAAGCCCATGTGCATGACACTATAATGAAATGAAGAAAGACAAAACACACAACCTCAAGCATTTCTTTAAACTGAAAATCTCAGCTTGACTGAATAGAAATCCCATCCCTAAACCTGACTTAGAGAGTGGTGGTGTTTCTAAACCTACAACACATCTCAATTAGACAGACAAACACACACAAAGTCACAATGATACCACACAAATGTCACAATTCAACAAACACACACACACACACACACACACCAGTGCACTGACAACCATCTATGTGGCCAGTAACATGCTCAATAGGGTAAAGGTTGTGACGTCACAGGGTCATT
The DNA here is from genome assembly GCF_013265735.2 of Oncorhynchus mykiss. Lineage (NCBI taxonomy): Eukaryota > Metazoa > Chordata > Actinopteri > Salmoniformes > Salmonidae > Oncorhynchus > Oncorhynchus mykiss. Next base: position 19,113,061 of record NC_048585.1, read on the forward strand.
CCACCTCAAAAAGCACAAGAAATAGGATATCGACAACCACCATCTCAGATTGTGATGAAATCGTTTCTGTAGATTATATACATTATATATAGTATATACAGTATGAGTTCTCAGTGTCAGACAAGTAGCATGGAGCTGTGGCTTGGAGTATTGCTTCTTCATCCCTGTGAATCTGGGGATGTTTTATTCCCCCTGTTCAGATCAATTAGCCATTGAAGTCGCTTGCATAAATGTGTGAAAGTACCAGGTTTTGCCCACTAGATGCCGCTGTTCCTGCTACTGCCGCACCGTTTGATAAATGTTGCTGGTCTCGTGTTTATTAAATGGATCACAACATTTTCTTTGCAATTTAGGGCCGAAAAACCAATAGCTTTTAATCATCATGATAAAATACATTGTTTGGCCAGCCTCACAATTATTATAATAATGATAATAATAATAATTATCATCTCTTCAAAAAAGCTCAACAGTAGTTAGACCATTCCTGGTGAACAAACCATTAGGCTACAGTAGTTCTAATGGTTTTAATGTTATGGTCTCGAATGGTCTTCAATGGTAAAAGTCCCAAACACACTGTATGGTGATTTGTAACGGTATTGGATTGAGTTTAATGGGAAATGTTACTAAATCACACTATATTACAGAGATGTTTTCTAGCAATTTTATGACCATGCAATGGTTTATAATTTTATTAGAGATGGCACAACATTTTAGTCACTAGCCCATTTCTCCATCAGTGTTGGTAAGAAAAGCCTTCATATGAGAATTGCACCATAGAGACAGCCCTCTCAGAGAGCTGCCATTTGTTGGACTATTTCAAGGAGGGTTGGGGTTGAAGCATTAGGTTGGTTCATTTATTTGTATTCAACCTTTACTTCACTCGGCAAGTCAGTTAAAAGAACAAATTCTTATTTACAATGACGGCCTACCTGCTAAGAGAAGGACAAACTGCGTTCATGGAGGACTGGCTTGTGAGGATGACTAAACAATTCATTTTCAGCATGAGCAAAGGTTATTGGTTTTCTACCCAAAGTTGCAAAATGTTGTGATCCATTTAATAAACACGAGACCAGCGACATTTATAAAACGGTGTGGCAGCAGCAGGAAACAGCGGCATCTAGTGGGCAAAACCTAGTAATTTCACACTCATTTATGCAAGCGACTTTAATGGCTAATTTATTGCCTGTTCACCAAATGAACAGGCAATATTCCAAGCCACAGCTCCTTACTACTTGTCAGACATAGTGAATTTATACTGTATACTGGTTGTTGGGGAAGGACTGGCGTGGGAGGTCCGTGGCTGGCTTTGGAACATTTTATTGGATTCCTCAGGTCTTACTCAATGGTAAGAAGAAGGTCAGTCCCAAATCGGATTTTAGGTACTATATTTGTTGAATATTATGTGAATCTTATAAATCCAATAGGATGCAATCAAATTAGCTTTATTTCTCAGAGATCAAATGAAATTTCAACAAAATAATGTTGCAGGAATGCCAATCTTATCTGTTTCTAACAACAGAAAGGATTCCAGAACAATCTGTGATGGTGGGTGTCAGAGCCTGCTGAAATGACATGGAACGACTCCACAGGAAGTTATTCATTAGGAGATCAAACTGCCCTCTGATCCACTTCACTCACACACACCCACACACACAGTGACTGGCAGGAGCAACTGACCCCTTTCTTGCATTCCGACTCGACAATAATGAAAACCAGACACGGTCAATCGATAGCCGCAGTACAAGCCCCATCCCCCTGGGATTCAGGAAGTCTATTGATGGGCTTTGATCATTGACCATCTTGTCATCCTGCCGGTCAGTTTGTCAGTGGGAGAGGGACACAGGATGTGACGGGGTTGCATCGTGAATGACACCCTATTCCATATACACTGAGTACATAAAACATGAAGAACTATTTCCATGAATGGGGTCTGGTAGCAGGTGCCAGGCTTGAGTGTGTCAAGAACTGCAACGCTGCTGGGTTTTTAAGCTTAACAGTTTCACATGTGCATCAAGAATGGTCCACCACCCAAAGGACATCCAGCCAACTTAACACAACTGTGGGAAGCATTGGAGTCAACATGGACCAGCATCCCTGTGGAACGCTTTCCACACCTTGTAGAGTCCATGCCTGGATGAACTGAGGCTGTTCTAAGGACAAAAGGGGATGGTGCAACTCAATATTAGGAAGGTTTTATTAATGTTTGGTATACTGCACTACTTTTGACCAGGGCCCATAAGGCAAAAGTAGTGCACTGCATAGGGACTAGGGTGCCAATTAGGATGCAAACGGGTAGTGATGTGGCATTTCTGTCTTCCTTAATAAATGTGGGACAATGCCTTGAGGCTTTAGCAGTTAAATGGCCTGAGTGGCTACGCTAATGAGTTGGAATTACTCAACACAGAGAATTCATGAAATGATCATCTCGATTTGTCTGAGAGTGAAATACCCTCTGTTCGTCCTAGTCGGACAATACCTGCTGCGTCTTGGTCGTCAAACTGCAAATAAACACCAATTCGAAGCTACGGCACACACACACACACACACACACACACACACACACACACACACACACCAGCAACCTACAGAAGTGTTTGACCTATTACTCCTCTCATAGATATTCTCCTCACAGTACATTGAACAGTGTTAAATTAATAATTAAAGTATATTTTAACACCATCTTAGAGTACATATGATACCACTCTACAGAATGTAAAAAGTACTCTGATAATAGTGTTACATTGTGATAGTTAATGTAACACTCTATAGTGCAGAAATGAACACTGCATTACACTTGCCGGTGTTACTCAAACGTAACACTATGGGGTAATTAACACTCACAGTGTTATTTCTATTCAACACTTGTGCTGATCTAGAGTTAACTCCTATTAGTGTTAAACCAAAACACTGTTACAGGCAGTCATTTTGGTTGTTGTTTTAAAGGGCAATTCCACTTTTCAACTTCATTATCTCCAGCACAATATCAGTGTCTACATACTGTATGTGAAAATGGCACAATTCTACATTCTGTACAGTACTTCAAATCAAATTTGATTGGTCACATACACATGTTTAGCAGATGTTAATGCGAGTGTAGCGAAATGCTTGTGCACTAACAAGTAATCTAACAATTCCCCAACAACTACCCAATACACACAAATCTAAAGGGGTGAATGAGAATATGTACATAAGTATATGGATGAGCGATGGCCGAGCGGCACAGGCAAGGTGCAATAGATGGTATAAAATACAGTATAAACATGTTATATGAGTAATGTAAGATATGTAAACATTATTAAAGGGGCGTTATTTAAAGTGGCATTGTTTAAAGTGACTAGTGATCCATTTATTAAAAAGTGTCCAGTGATTAGGTCTCAATGTAGGCAGCATCTTCTCTGAGGTAGTGATTGCTGTCTGATGGCCTTGAGATTGAAAAACAGCTTCTATCTCTCGGTCACAGCTTTGATGCACCTGTACTGACCTCACCTTCTGGATGATAGTTGTGTGAACAAGCAGTGGCTTGGTGTTGGTTGTTGTCCTTGAGGATCTTTTTGGCCTTCTTGTGACATCGAGTGCTGTAGGTGATGCGTTGTGCAGACCACACCACCCTCTGGAGAGCCTTGCGGTTGAAGACGGTGCAGTTGCCATATCAGCCTGTGATACAGTCCGACAGGATGCTCTCGATTGTGCATTTGTAAAAGTTTGTCAGGGTTTTGGGTGACAAGACACATTTCTTCAGCCTACTGAGGCTGTGTGGGTGGACCATTTCAGTTTGTCTGTGATGTGTACACCCAGGAACTTAAAACTGTCCACCTTCTCCACTGCTGTCCCTTTGTTGTAGATACAGGGGTGTCCTCTCTGCTGTTCCCTGAAGTCCACGATCATCTCTTTTGAGTGAGAGGTTGTTTTCCTGACACCAAACTCAGGTGCCCTCACCTCCTCCCTGTAGGCTGTCTCGTCGTTGTTGGTGATCAAGCCCACTACTGTTGTGTCTGCAAACTTGATGATTGAGTTGGAGGCGTGCGTGGCCACGCAGTCGTGGGTGAACAGGTAGTACAGGAGAAGGATGAGCACACACACATTTGTGGGGCCCAAGTGTTGAGGGTTAGCAAAGATGTTGTTTCCGACCTTCACCACCTGACGGTGGCCCATCAGAAAGTCCAGGACTCACTTGCGCAGGGTTGAGACCCAGATGAGATAGGGCAGTATGCAATGTTATGGCGATTGCGTCATCGGTGGACCTGTTGGGGCGGTATGCAAACTGAAGTGGGTCTAGAGTGGCCGGTAAGTTGACGGTGATATGATCCTTGGAGAGGAGAGGGCACAGTCATTGTTGCGAGCCGCGGCGGTGGCACTGTATTATCCGCAAAGCAGGCAAAGAAGGTCTGGAAGCGTGACGTCGGTGTCTGTGACGTGGCTGTTTTTGTAGTCCATGATTTCCTGTAGACCCTGCCACATAAGTCTCATGTATGAGCCATTGAATTGCGACTCCACCTTGCCCCGGCATTTCTCTTGTTTGATTGCCTTGCGGAGGGAATAACTACACTGTTTATATTCAGCCATATTTCCAGACCTCTTTCCATGGTTAAATGCGGTGGATTGCGTTTTCAGTTTTGGGCGAATGCCGCCATCCATCCACGGTTTCTGGTTAGGGTAGGTTTTAATAGTCACAGTGGGTACAACATCTTTAATGCACTTCTTTATAAAACACACTCACCGAGTCAGCGTATAGGTCAATGTTGTTCTCTGAGGCTGACCGGAACATATTACAGTCTGAGTGATCAAAACAATCTTGAAGCGTGGCTTCCAATTTGTCAGACCAGCGTTGAATGGTTCTCGTCACTGGTACATCCTGTTTGAGCTTCGGCCTATAAGACAGAATGAGCAAGATGGCATCGTGGTCGAATTTGCCGAAGGGAGGGCGGGGGAGGGCTTTGTATGCATCGCGGAAGTTAGAGTAGCAGTGGTTGAGAGTATTAGCCCTGCATGTCGTGCAATCAATATGCTGATAGAATTTAGGTAGCCTTGTTCTCAAATTTGATTTGTTAAAATCCCCAGCTACAATAAATGCATCCTCTGGATATACAGTTTCCAGTGAAGTTCCTTGAGGGCTCACCTTCTCTTGGTAGGTAAAATGGCCAGCATTTGATTGCAAGGAATTCTAGGTCGGGTGAGCAGATGGACTTCAGTTCCTGTATGTTGTTATGATTACACAATGAGTCGTTAATCATAAAGCACACCCCCACCCTTCCTCTTCCTCTTCCCAGAGAGGTGATTATCTTTGTCGGCGCGATGCATGGAGAACCCTGGTGGCTGAATCGATACCGACAACATATCCCGAGAGATCCATGTTTCCGTGAAACAGAGAATGTTAGATCTCTGATGTCTCTCTGGAAGGCAACCCTTGCTCGAATTTCATCTACCTTGTTGTCAAGAGACTGGACATTGGTGAGTAGTATACTCGGGAGCGGTGAGCACTGTGCACGTCTACGGAGCCTGACCAGAAGGCTGCTCCGTCTGCCCCCAGTGCGGTGCCGTTGTTTTGGGTCGGCTACTGGGATTAGATCCATTGTCCTGGGTGGTGTTCCGAGCAAGCGTTTCGCTGCACTCGCATTAACATCTGCTAACCATGTGTACGTGGCCAAGAAAATCTGATTTGAACAGAGGCTCCAATACGGGAAAGTCGTATTCCTTGTCGTAATGTTGGTAAGTTGATGCTGCTCTTATATCCAATAGTTCTTCCCGGCTGTATGTAATAAGACTTAAGATTTCCTGGGGTAACAGTGTAAGAAATAGCACATAACATTTTTTTTAAATACTGCATAGCTCCCTAAGAACTTTCCTTCTTTACTGTACCGTACTATACTCTATTTTTCTTTAGTGTACAGACTCTACTGCGCTGTACTGTTCAAACTTGTGAACCCAACTGTGGTTTGTGACTAGGATTTCCCATTGTAGCCAATTCAATTGCAGAAACTGTGTTACTGATTCGTCTGACATTCTGTTACCGATTTGTTAACGGAATTGAGTTCTAATCACTTAATAAATAATAAACAAAATTGATGTCAAGAAAAACACTAACTAATTGATAAGTCCACCTTTACTCGTTACTTCTGTAAACATTAATTATCCTCCCTCCTCATGAGAGAGAGAAATGAGAAAATATCTTCAAGATATGTGGGTTGTTGGTTACGGAATTTCAAGGCATAACATTTTTTCCAAATCTAACAATAAGTATTGATATTAGAAAACATCTATCAGAAAAAGTCTAAGACTGTTTGACCATCTGTTTGACCAAAATCAAAGCCTTTAGTTCCTTCCTTCTTCCTAATTTAACTCCTGAATCAACGCTAGAAATGCTACACTGAAAAATCAACACTGGCCAATTGCTACACTCTAGTATCAAGTGAGTGAGTGAGTGAGTGAGTGAGTGAGTGAGTGAGTGAGTGAGTGAGTGAGTGAGTGAGTGAGTGAGTGAGTGAGTGAGTGAGTGAGTGAGTGAGTGAGTGAGTGAGTGAGTGAGTGAGTGAGTGAGTGAGTGAGTGAGTGAGTGAGTGAGTGAGTGAGTGAGTGAGTGAGTGAGTGAGAGAGAGAGAGAGAGAGAGAGAGAGAGATTCTGCACAGATTCTGTCAGGCCTGGGCCCTGTAAATCTCAGTAAGACAAAAGTAATGGTGTTCCAAAAAAGGTCCAGCTGCCAGGACCACAAATACAAATTCCATCTAGACATCGTTGCCCTGGACGACACAAAAAAACTATACATACCTCGGGCTAAACATCAGCACAACAGGTAACTTCCACAAAGCTGTGACCTATCTGAGACAAGGCAAGAAGGGCCTTCGATGCCACCAAAAGAAACATAACATTCAACATACCAATTGGGATCTGGCTAAAAATACTTCAATCAGTTATAGAACCCATTGCCCTTTATGGTCGTGAGGTCTGGGCTCCGCTCACAAACCAAGAATTCACAAAATGGGACAAACGCCAAATTGCGACTCCGCATGCAGAATTATGCAAAAATATCCTCAGTGTACAACGTAAAACACCAAATAATGTATACATAGCAGAATTAGGCCGATACCCGCTAATGATTAAAATCCAGAAAAGAGCCGTTAAATTCTACAACCACTTAAAAGGAAGTGATTACCAAACCTTTCAAAACAAAGCCATCACCTACAGAGAGATGATCCTGGAGAAGAATCCCGTAAGCAAGCTGGTCCTTGGGCTCTGTTCAAACACAAACAGATCCAACCAAATCATGATAATACAAAAAGATAATTACTTAACACATTGGAAAGAATTAACCAACAAATTGAGGAAACTAGAATGTTATTTGGCCCGAAATAGAGAGTACACAGTGACATAAAAACTAACCACTGTGACTGACCCAAACTATGTGCAAAGCCTTGCTATTGAGAAGCCACCATAGCCGGTCTTCTCTTGAGAGCCAGGTCTGTCTATGTGCACACTGCCCACAAACTGAGGTGGAAACTGAGCTGCACTTCCTAACCCCCTGCCAAATGTATGACCATATTAGAGATATATTTCACTCAGACTACACAGATCCACAAATAATTCAAAAACAAACCCAGTTTGATAAACTCCCATATCTATTGGGTGAAATACCACAGTGTACCATCGCAGCAGCAAGATTTGTGACATGTTGGCACAAGAAAAGGGCAACCAGTGAAGAACAAACACAATTGTAAATACAACCCATATTTATGTTGATTTATTTGACCTTTTGTACTTTAACTATTTGCACATCGTTACAACACTGTACATAGACATAATGTGACATTTGAAATGTCTCTATTCCTCTGAAACCTTTGACTAACGTGTACTATTCATTTTATATTGTTTATTTAACTTTTTCTAATTAGCTATTTAACTTACTTTGGCAATGTAATCATGTTTCCCATGCCAATAAAGCCCTTTGAACTTAATTTAATTGAGGGGGGAGGGGGGGGGGTCTCTGAGCACAGTATACCAGTGAGAGACAGGGCTGTTCTGTTCCACTCTATTCTGTTGTAGTGCAAATGCATCCGTCCTTTATTTCTGCAACCAATCTATGGGAACAAAAACCCAATTTAATATAACATGATTTTTCAGCCGTCTCTTTTCTACACAGCATCCCAAATGGCACCCTATTACCTATATAGTGCAGCCTATGGGCCCTGGCTAAACATAGGGCACTATGTAGGGCTTAGGGTAACGGGTTTGGCGAAAGCAGCTGTTGCAGTCAGTGTCTAGGCTATTTCCAGACTAAGGCTGCAGATAGATACTGTTCTGTTCTTGAATGACAATCCGTTTTCCAGAATCTACAGGGAATATTTTTCTAGGAATACCTTTTACAGCTGTTGTGTTTCTGCTTATCTAATCGATAACGCTTTAGCTAGTTTTCATGTCGCACGATGATGACATCAGTGTGTGCGTCCTTTGTGTTTTCAGTCCCTCCAGCTACTGACCCATATTTTTCACATGCATGAAAGCGAGTGCACACACGCACGCACACTTTGCCAAAATCAGACAAGCCCAAGGTTCATTTTCCATGCCTTCCCAATCTGTCAATTCTTCTCCTCTCAGCCTAAGAGAAACTTTTCAGCTGTCCTCGCTCGACTCCCAGTTTATGGTGTTTTTAATATGAAACGCACCCCTTGCCCTTTCTAGGATTAGATTTTTTTACAGGCGTTAACCAGAACTGCTATGATGCATGGTGATCCAGCTAGGACCCCTGGCTCTACTAGGCTACTATTGTTTAAAACAACATCCAAGAGACTTTCAAAGTACCTCTCATCTGACATTAAGACATAAAGAAGAACATTTATATAGTAGAGGTATTCAGTTAACCCTCTCTGTAAACCAGTGTTACTCAATCCTAGATGACCCACAGGGTGTGCAGGCTTTTGTTCCAGACCAGTTGTAAAACACCTGATTTAACTAAACAAGGGCTTGAAGAGTAATTTATGTCTGATGGGAAGGACAGAGAGAGATGGGGGGGGGGGGGGGGGGGGGGGGGGGGTAGCGTGGGTGACCACTGCTCTTTTTAGCTTAAGTCAAACAGAGGGAAAAGGAAGGAGAGACTTTCTGTTGATTTGTCCTGCAGCCATTTCAATTAGTTGACGCTCTCAGCCAGCCAGCCAGCCAGCCAGCCAGCCAGCCAGCCAGTCTGTCTGTCTGCTTACCCAGTTGAAAAGCAGCTCTGCTGTGGCACAAAGTGCATGCTGCTCTCTCATGGTGTGTGTGGGTGGAACAAGGCCAGTAGCAGGAATACATGGCTATATTTGGTGTGTGTAAGACCTTGGTTTACTCAACAAGACCTCTCTCCTTTTCATTCGCTCTTTTGACATCCTGCCATCTCTGTTAACATGGAAGGTTACCGCTCTGGGTGGGAGCAGATGAAATAGAATAGAATTTACATAAACACACTGACACACACTCCGTTACAAAAAAACAATCAAGAAAAGTGACTTCTCAATGGCTACAATTGTACACACATTGCAACCAGTCTGCAATGGAAGTGTCTTGGGACAGATCAACCGCAGTGTGTGTGAGAGAGAGAGAGACGGAGAGAGATGGGAATGTTAATGTTATTGCGGTGGACAGCTGTGTCTCGTCGTGGTCCATGAATCTTCCCTCTTCCTCCGAGGCTGCATTCACCCGGTCATCAAGAGAGCCACATCATCACGTTAACCCCACACACATCTGTGGGTTTACGTCTTGCACCGTGCAGTATCAACACCATACAGAGAAACATGCAGGTTCAAGGGTTCTGGCTGTGCTAGCATGCTAATAGCTAACCCATGTGTTTATCCAATGTGTATCTCTGTGTTGTTGTCACACTGCTTTGCTTTATCTTGGCCAGGTTGCAGTTGTAAATAAGAACTTGTTCTTAACTGAACAGGCCTGGCCTACCTGGTTAAATAAAGGTGAAATATATATTTTTTAAACAGATCAAATAGATATAATGTTAACCATACTCCATGTCTAGAATGCTAACAACTAACACATAGATCCAATGTCAACCATACTCCATGTTTAGCATGCTAACAACTAACACATAGATCCAATGTCAACCATACTCCATGTTTAGCATGCTAACAACTAACACATAGATCCAATGTCAACCATACTCCATGTTTAGCATGCTAACAACTAACACATAGATCCAATGTCAACCATACTCCATGTCTAGAATGCTAACAACTAACACATAGATCCAATGTTAACCATACTCCATGTCTAGAATGCTAACAACTAACACATAGATCCAATGTCAACCATACTCCATGTCTAGAATGCTAACAACTAACACATAGATCCAATGTCAACCATACTCCATGTTTAGCATGCTAACAACTAACACATAGATCCAATGTCAACCATACTCCATGTTTAGCATGCTAACAACTAACACATAGATCCAATGTCAACCATACTCCATGTTTAGCATGCTAACAACTAACACATAGATCCAATGTCAACCATACTCCATGTTTAGCATGCTAACAACATGTAGATACAATGTTAATCATACTCCATGTCTAGCATGCTAACAACATGTAGATCCAATGTCAACCATACTCCATGTCTATAATGCTAACAACTAACACATAGATACAATGTTAACCATACTCCATGTTTAGCATGCTAACAACATGTAGATACAATGTTAATCATACTCCATGCTAACAACATGTAGATCCAATGTCAACCATACTCCATGTCTAGCATGCTAACAACTAACACATAGATCCAATGTCAACCATACTCCATGTTTAGCATGCTAACAACATGTAGATCCAATGTCAACCATACTCCATGTTTAGCATGCTAACAACATGTAGATCCAATGTTAATCATACTCCATGTCTAGCATGCTAACAACACGTAGATACAATGTTAATCATACTCCATGCTAACAACATGTAGATACAATGTCAACCATACTCCATGTCTAGCATGCTAACAACATGTAGATACAATGTCAACCATACTCCATGTCTAGCATGCTAACAACTAACATGTAGATACAATGTTAACCATACACCATGTCTAGCATGCTAACAACATGTAGATACAATGTCAACCATACTCCATGTCTAGCATGCTAACAACATGTAGATACAATGTTAATCATACTCCATGTTTAGCATGCTAACAACTAACACATAGATCCAATGTCAACCATACTCCATGTTTAGCATGCTAACAACATGTAGATCCAATGTCAACCATACTCCATGTCTAGCATGCTAACAACACGTAGATACAATGTTAATCATACTCCATGTCTAGCATGCTAACAACATGTAGATACAATGTTAATCATACTCCATGTCTAGCATGCTAACAACATGTAGATATAATGTTAATCATACTCCATGCTAACAACTAACACATAGATACAATGTTAACCATACTCCATGTCTAGCATGCTAACAACATGTAGATACAATGTCAACCATACTCCATGTCTAGCATGCTAACAACTAACATGTAGATACAATGTTAACCATACACCATGTCTAGCATGCTAACAACATGTAGATACAATGTCAACGATACTCCATGTCTAGCATGCTAACAACATGTAGATACAATGTTAATCATACTCCATGTCTAGCATGCTAACAACATGTAGATACAATGTTAATCATACTCCATGTTTAGCATGCTAACAACTAACACATAGATCCAATGTCAACCATACTCCATGTTTAGCATGCTAACAACATGTAGATCCAATGTCAACCATACTCCATGTCTAGCATGCTAACAACACGTAGATACAATGTTAATCATACTCCATGTCTAGCATGCTAACAACATGTAGATATAATGTTAACCATACTCCATGTCTAGCATGCTAACAACATGTAGATACAATGTTAATCATACTCCATGTTTAGCATGCTAACAACACGTAGATACAATGTTAATCATACTCCATGTCTAGCATGCTAACAACATGTAGATACAATGTTAACCATACTCCATGTCTATAATTCTAACAACTAACACATAGATACAATGTTAACCATACTCCATGTCTAGCATGCTAACAACATGTAGATCCAATGTCAACCATACTCCATGTCTAGCATGCTAACAACTAACACGCCAATATATACTGTATAAAAAATAAATAAGGATAGGCCTGGTACATTTTTAGAAATTGTACATATTATATACTACTATTCTCACATATCCCAAAAACCTACTAATTAGACAAAGTATGAGGATTCGGTCATAGCCACAGTAATCGCAGGCTATCAATATAACAGTTACTAATGGTCTTATTACAAAAAAATAAACATGTGCAACTCTTTAAAAGCTCTTTATTAGTGTCCGAGTGTAGCACAATGCAATTATCTCAATGTAGAGAAGCCGCCTGTCCCTACAGATCTAGGATCAGATTCCCCAACCCTTAATCCCAAACATTCAAGATGACAAACAAATGTCTTTCCCTGGCCTACTGGTTAGGCTTCTAGCCACTCATTTCTTTTACCACATCATCAAACTCATTCCACAGAGGGCCTAGTTTCTGCAGGTTTTTGTTTTTTCCTTTCAATTAAGACCTAGACAACCAGATGAGGGGAGTTCTTTACTAATTAGTAATTAGTGACCTTAATTGATCAATGAAGTACAAGGAAAGCGCGAAAACCCACAGACACTCGGCCCTCCGTGGAATGAGTTTGACACCTGTGGTTTAATGTAACCACAAGACCACAAACATTCACTGCAGCCTCATAAATAAGGACCAATTACAAACTACACGTACAAAGCAGGAAGTTGTTCACTAGACTAATACAGGGAAATACAAGACAATGACTTTCAAATGAGGGCCACAGGAAGATAATACCGGAAGTAATAATAACAGTGAAGTGAACATGTATCATTTATCTTTCATTGAAAATTACGCACCGTAATAATCTCTGTTCCAGGTATAAGATTGGATGTGTGTGTGGTGTGTGTGTGTCTGGCCTGACAGTGATCCTGACAGCATGCTGTGTGCTCTATTTCCATATAGATGCTTCTCTCTGCCATTTCACTGTATCTTCATTACACAATGATGCCTTTCTTTCCCACTTTCTCTCGCTCTCTAAGATTACATATTATAGGCACACGCAAAAAGAAACATGCGTAAACACAACCCCCCACACACCCACTGTGTTGGGGAGCACCCCTGATTGTGACTGGTTGAAAAGGCTGCAGGAAACCCTAGTAAAACCCAGTGGTTCTCCAGTCAAATCTTCCCAAGTGCATTGGTTCTGTCTTTCTATTTCTCTCTCACACACACACACACACACACACAGAGAGAGAGAGAGAGAGAGAGAGAGAGAGAGAGAGAGAAAGCCAACAGTGAATTTGCCCTGCGTTGTTCACACACACAGCTGCATGTAATTACTCCCCAGGAGAAGGTATTTAAAACATGACTCTCAGTCCCACACAATATTTCAGATCTATCAAAATAGCTCTCCCATAAACGCCTACAAAGCTGGCATGAGTGTCGTTAAACTACTTAAACGCTTGGTCACTATTTCTCCATCTCCCTCTTTCTTCTTCTCTTTCTCCCTCCCTCTCTACCTTCTTTCTCTCTCTTCTTTCTCCCTCCTTCTGTCATCTTTTACTTCAGTGACAAACACCTTGTTTTTGATTGCTCTTGTTCTCTAGCTACTCTTTCTCCCGGACTCATACTCCCTCCCACATCTCTTATTCTACTGTATCATGTCTTTTTCTTTCTCTAGTTAACTACATCCCTCCTCCAACTATCTTCTCGCTCTAGACACCGCTCTCATTGACAACACACACACACACAAACACAACAGTTGCTCCACCTGTGCTTGTGTATTGAGCCACTACTATAATGAAAGTACACACAGTCCTCATATGTCATATCACATCTGATGACACTCAAACACATCTACCATAGTCTATAGGGGGGCATACACAAATACCATGGCACACAGACACACACACACTTTGGATGTGTGGGGAAAAGCCATATTGATTGGCCCCTTTAAACAATGCATTAAGCAGAATGGGCTGATCCGGTGGTTATCAGACTGAAAGACTGTACCTCCAATGTGACGACACGTCTCGTTGAGACAGAAAGCATAACGCCTTGAGCCTGTAACACTACATCAAAGACCCTGTCAACGATAATGACTCCGTCACCCAAAAGGACTCAGTGTATGCGTGTCAGTGTGTGTGTGTGTGTCTCTCTAGTGTTGGTAAGATGACAGTATGTCTTGGTCTTAAATATTTTGTATATGTCCATATAGTAGGAGTCAGGGACAACAGCCTGATACTGTGTGTAGGGTCCTCTTGAGGCGGGATTGATTTTCAACGCCTCCTCCCTCAGCACACACTAACATACAGCGGGAATAGAATAGAAATACATAGAGCTCCACTCTCAAACTTTGACATAGCTGCAAAACACACATACTTCCCCTCATTTATTGAAAATATATATACTTTGCACATAATCTCTCTCTCTCAAGGCCTAGGCCGGCTGAGGTTGTGTTTGCGAGGGTGGGGGATCATGGGAAAACACCCAAGCATAGTCCAGCTGTGAGGCTGGGGGATCATGGGAAAACACCCAAGCATAGTCCAGCTCCGGCTACTGATCTAAGGTCAGTTAGATCCCCCCCCCCCCCCCCCTGATTGTTAAGGTTAGGATTGGGGGAGGGGAAGCTCATCCTTATCACATAGGAAATCTACACAGGAATTCCATTGACATGAATGAGTGCGCGGCTCAAATTATCATTCATATCAGGCACGAATCACTTAGTGGAAAACGACCACCATTACTGTTATTAAATAGGCTTAGCCCTGTCTGTCCGTCTCCGTTTGCCTGTCTGGCTGGCTGGGTATCCGCTTTTTGCCGACTTACTTTCTTTCATTGAGCCGCTTGCCAGCTCTTTTATAGGATTAGACCAGCCAGCGCTAATTACCCTAGCGACAGCTAAATGGCTAGCGCTAACATGCTCCCTGGTCATGCGGTTGTATTTACGCTCCAGGAATGCCACAAAACAGGCTAACTTTAGCCTCTCTCCAGACAAAGGGCAATTTGAGTCACTCTCTCAACCCAAGACAAAACTTTAGCCAGGCATTGTTCAAAATAGTACACCTGTAGGTTGCAAGTTAACTCTTTCATCTTCATCCTCTCCTCCTCCTCATTTCAAGGACAGCTTTTTCCCATCTACGTAACATTGCAAAAATCAGAAACTTTCTGTCCAAAAATGATGCAGAAAAATTAATCGATGCTTTTGTCACTTCTAGGTTAGACTACTGCAATGCTCTACTTTCCGGCTACCCGGATAAAGCACTAAATAAACTTCAGTTAGTGCTAAATACGGCTGCTAGAATCCTGTCTAGAACGAAAAAATTTGATCATATTACTCCAGTGCTAGCCTCCCTACACTGGCTTCCTGTCAAGGCAAGGGCTGATTTCAAGGTTTGACTGCTAACCTACAAAGCATTACATGGGCTTGCTCCTACCTATCTCTCTGATTTGGTCCTGCCGTACATACCTACACGTACGCTACGGTCACAAGACGCAGGCCTCCTAATTGTCCCTAGAATTTCTAAGCAAACAGCTGGAGGCAGGGCTTTCTCCTATAGAGCTCCATTTTGATGGAATGGTCTGCCTACCCATGTAAGAGACGCAAACTCAGTCTCAACCTTTAAGTCTTTACTGAAGACTCATCTCTTCAGTGGGTCATATGATTGAGTGTAGTCTGGCCCAGGAGTGGGAAGGTGAACGGAAAGGCTCTGGAGCAACGAACCGCCCTTGCTGTCTCTGCCTGGCCGGTTCCCCTCTTTCCACTGGGATTCTCTGCCTCTAACCCTATTACAGGGGCTGAGTCACTGGCTTACTGGTGCTCTTTCATGCCGTCCCTAGGAGGGGTGCGTCACTTGAGTGGGTTGAGTCACTGATGTGATCTTCCTGTCTGATGATCTCCTCCCCCCACCTTGGGTTGTGCCGTGGCGGAGACCTTTGTGGGCTATACTCGGCCTTGTCTCAGGATGGTACAGTGCCTTGCGAAAGTATTCGGCCCCCTTGAACTTTGCGACCTTTTGCCACATTTCAGGCTTTAAACATAAAGATATAAAACTGTATTTTTTTGTGAAGAATCAACAACAATTGGGACACAATCATGAAGTGGAACGACATTTATTGGATATTTCAAACTTTTTTAACAAATCAAAAACTGAAAAATTGGGCGTGCAAAATTATTCAGCCCCTTTACTTTCAGTGCAGCAAACTCTCTCCAGAAGTTCAGTGAGGATCTCTGAATGATCCAATGTTGACCTAAATGACTAATGATGATAAATACAATCCACCTGTGTGTAATCAAGTCTCCGTATAAATGCACCTGCACTGTGATAGTCTCAGAGGTCCGTTAAAAGCGCAGAGAGCATCATGAAGAACAAGGAACACACCAGGCAGGTCCGAGATACTGTTGTGAAGAAGTTTAAAGCCGGATTTGGATACAAAAAGATTTCTCAAGCTTTAAACATCCCAAGGAGCATTGTGCAAGCGATAATATTGAAATGGAAGGAGTATCAGACCACTGCAAATCTACCAAGACCTGGCCGTCCCTCTAAACTTTCAGCTCATACAAGGAGAAGACTGATCAGAGATGCAGCCAAGAGGCCCATGATCACTCTGGATGAACTGCAGAGATCTACAGCTGAGGTGGGAGACTCTGTCCATAGGACAACAATCAGTCATATATTGCACAAATCTGGCCTTTATGGAAGAGTGGCAAGAAGAAAGCCATTTCTTAAAGATATCCATAAAAAGTGTTGTTTAAAGTTTGCCACAAGCCACCTGGGAGACACATCAAACATGTGGAAGAAGGTGCTTTGGTCAGATTAAACCAAAATTGAACTTTTTGGCAACAATGCAAAACGTTATGTTTGGCGTAAAAGCAACACAGCTCATCAACCTGAACACACCATCCCCACTGTAAAACATGGTGGTGGCAGCATCATGGTTTGGGCCTGCTTTTCTTCAGCAGGGACAGGGAAGATGGTTAAAATTGATGGGAAGATGGATGGAGCCAAATACAGGACCATTCTGGAAGAAAACCTGATGGAGTCTGCAAAAGACCTGAGACTGGGACGGAGATTTGTCTTCCAACAAGACAATGATCCAAAACATAAAGCAAAATCTACAATGGAATGGTTCAAAAATAAAACATATCCAGGTGTTAGAATGGCCAAGTCAAAGTCCAGACCTGAATCCAATCGAGAATCTGTGGAAAGAACTGAACTGCTGTTCACAAATGCTCTCCATCCAACCTCACTGAGCTCGAGCTGTTTTGCAAGGAGGAATGGGAAAAAATGTCAGTCTCTCGATGTGCAAAACTGATAGAGACATACCCCAAGCGACTTACAGCTGTAATCGCAGCAAAAGGTGGCGCTACAAAGTATTAACTTAAGGGGGCTGAATAATTTTGCACGCCCAATTTTTCAGTTTTTGATTTGTTAAAAAAGTTTGAAATATCCAATAAATGTCGTTCCACTTCATGATTGTGTCCCACTTGTTGTTGATTCTTCACAAAAAAATACAGTTTTATATATTTATGTTGGAAGCCTGAAATGTGGCAAAAGGTCGCAAAGTTCAAGGGGGCCGAATACTTTCGCAAGGCACTGTAAGTTGATGGTTGAAGATATCCCTCTAGTGGTGTGGGGGCTGTGCTTTGGCAAAGTGGGTGGGGTCATATCCTTCCTGTTTGGCCCTGTCCGAGGGTGTCCTCGGATGGGGCCACAGTGTCTCCTGACCGCTCCTGTCTCAGCCTCCAGTATTTATGCTGCAGTAGTTTATGTGTCGGGGGGCTAGGGTCAGTTTGTTATATCTGGAGTACTTCTCCTGTCCTATTTGGTGTCCTGTGTGAATTTAACTGTGCTCTCTCTTAATTCTCTCTTTCTCTCTTTCCTTCTCTCTCTCGGAGGACCTGAGCCCTAGGACCATGCCTCAGGACTACCTGACATGATGACTCCTTGCTGTCCCCAGTCCACCTGGCCGTGCTGCTGCTCCAGTTTCAACTGTTCTGCCTTATTATTATTTGACCATGCTGGTCATTTATGAACATTTGAACATCTTGGCCATGTTCTGTTATAATCTCCACCCGGCACAGCCAGAAGAGGACTGGCCACCCCACATAGCCTGGTTCCTCTCTAGGTTTCTTCCTAGGTTTTGGCCTTTCTAGGGAGTTTTTCCTAGCCACTGTGCTTCTACACCTGCATTGCCTGCTGTTTGGGGTTTTAGGCTGGGTTTCTATACAGCACTTTGAGATATCAGCTGATGTACGAAGGGCTATATAAATAAATTTGATTTGATTTGATCCTCTACCTCCTCAATGTTCTCCTCATCCTTTCCTTTTTTCCATTTCAAATCAGCTGCTGATGAAATCGGTCTTTACTTGAAGAGAGGATTTCCCCCTCCCTAATATGCACATTACGTAGTGTAGTAGTATGTACAGTATGTTGTATGTGCAGTATGTATAGTATGTGCAGTATGTTTAGTATGTTGTATATGTAATGTATAGTATGTAGCATGTATAGTATGTAATATGTGCAGTATGCAGTATGTGTAGTATGTGTAATGTATAGTATGTAACATGTGTAGCATGCAGTGTGTAGTATGTGTAATGTATTGTATGTAACATATGTAGTATGTAGCATGTGTAGTATGTGTAATGTATTGTATGTAACATATGTAGAATGCAGTATGTAGTATGAGTAGTATGTGTAATGTATTGTATGTAACATATGTAGAATGCAGTATGTAGCATGAGTAGTATGTGTAATGTATTGTATGTAACATATGTAGTATGCAGTATGTAGCATGTGTAGTATGTGTAGTACAATACCCATCAAAAGTTTGGACACACCTACTCATTCAAGGGTTTTTCCTTATTTTCACTATTTTCTACATTGTAGAATAATAGTGAAGACATCAAAACTATGAAATAACACATATGGAATCATGTAGTAACCGAAAAAGTGTTAAACACATTCTTCAAAGTAGCCACCCTTTGCCTTGACAGCTTGTTTGCACACTCTTGGCATTCCCTCAACCAGCTTCATGAGGTAGTCACCTGGAATGCATTTCAAGTAACCAGGTGTGCCTTGTTAAAAGTTAATTTGTGGAATTTCTTTCGTTCTTAATGTGTTCGAGCCAATCACTTGTGTTGTGACAAGGTAGGGGTGGTATACAGAAGATAGCCCTATTTGGTAAAAGACCAAGTCCATATTATGGCAAGAACAGCTCAAATAAGAAAAGAGAAATGACAGTCCATCCTTTCTACAAAAACATGAAGGTCAGTCAATCTGGAACATTTCAAGAACTTTGAACGTTTCTTCAAGTGCAGTCGCAAAAACCATCAAGCGCTATGATGAAACTGGCTCTCATAAGGACCGCCACAGGAAAAGAAGACAGAGTCACCTCTGCTGCAGAGGATAAGTTAATTACAGTTAGCAGCCTCAGAAATTGCATCCCAAATAAATGCTTCACAGAGTTCAAGTAACAGACAAATCTCAACATAAACATCAACTGTTCAGAGGAGACTGTGTGAATCAGGCCTTCATGATCAAATTGCTGCAAAGAAACCACTACTAAAGGACAAGAAGAAGAAACTTGCTTGGGCCAAGAAACACGAGCAATGGACATTAGACCGGTGGAAATCTGTCCTGACGAGTCCACATTTGAGATTTTGGGTTCTAACCTCCGTGTGTTTGAGACGTGAAGTAGGTGAACAGATGATCTCCACATGTGTGGTTCCCAATGTGAAGCATGGAGGAGGTGGTTTATGGTGTAGGGGTGCTTTGTTGGTGATACTGTCAGTGATTTATTTAGAATTCAAGGCATATATTTTGATTTGTTTAACACTTTTTGGTTACTACATGATTCCATATGTGTTATTTCATGTAAAAAATAAAGAAAAGCCCTTGAACGAGTAAGTGTGTCCAAACTTTTGACTGGTACTGTATGTGCCGCAGGGGGTGCATGGTTTTGTTCCAGACCAGCACTAACACACCTGATAGATGTAATCGACTGTTCAACAAGCCCTTGGTTAGACAGACAACTAGTTGACCATTAGAGTTAAGATGGATACCTCCCTTGGTTCTAGACAGACAAACTAGTTGACCATTAGAGTTAAGACGGATACCTCCCCTGGTCAATCGTGTGTGTGTGTGTGTTTGTGTATTGGGGTCAGTCCCAGACACACAGAGCAGCAGGCTGTGTTTATATCTAGACTGCCCAGTAGTGTCTAGGCACCTCAGTGGGACAGACACATTCCATCGACACAACTGCTGTCACTCTCTCACACACACACACACTGCCTGGCTTACTGAATGGCATTCAATACATCACACACACATGCATTGGAGCACACTGCCCTGTTGGTCTCTAATGTGTTTTGGTCTTCATCATAGAAGCCATCTTTGACTCCCCCCCTCTCTCATTCCCTCTTGTTTTCTTTTGCTGGCCTTTCTTTTTGTTAGACTGACTAGTCACAGTGAGTTCTCCCAGACCAGCTTCTTTGGCTTATCTCAGTGGAAAATCTTAGTGCCTTGACACACACTCACATACACAAACATCTACACACACGAACACTGCATCCAGAAATACGCTTTATATTAGTGCTCTGAATCAGCCACTAAACATCCCTTGGTCCACACACACTACAGGGGTCATATGACTCAGCATAAACTAGACCCTTGAACTAGACTGAACCTTTGGCCTAACCTAGAGCAGATCCAGAACCACAGACTAATAGCTCTGAGAGGGGACTGAGAGCAGAACCAGACTGATAGCTCGGAGAGGAGACTGATAGCAGATCCAGACTGATAGCTCTGAGAGGGGACTGATAGCAGATCCAGACTGATAGCTCTGAGGGGACTGATAGCAGATCCAGACTGATAGCTCTGAGAGGGGACTGATAGCAGATCCAGACTGATGGCTCTGAGAGGGGACTAATAGCAGATCCAGACTGATAGCTCTGAGAGGGGACTGATCGCAGATCCAGACTGATAGCTCTGAAAGGGGACTGATAGCAGATCCAGACTGATAGCTCTGAAAGGGGACTGATAGCAGATCCAGACTGATAGCTCTGAGAGGGGACTGATAGCAGATCCAGACTGATAGCTCTGAGAGGGGACTGATAGCAGATCCAGACTGATAGCTCTGAGAGGGGACTGATAGCAGATCCAGACTGATAGCTCTGAGAGGGGACTGATAGCAGATCCAGACTGATAGCTCTGAGAGGGGACTGATAGCAGATCCAGACTGATAGCTCTGAGGGGACTGAGAGCAGAACCAGACTGGTAGCTCTGAGAGGGGACTGATAGCTCTGAGAGGGGACTGATAGCAGATCCAGACTGATGGCTCTGAGAGGGGACTGATAGCAGATCCAGACTGATAGCTCTGAAAGGGGACTGATAGCAGATCCAGACTGATAGCTGAGTGGACTGATAGCAGATCCAAACTGATACAGTAGCTCTGAAAGGAGGCTGATAGCAGAAACAAACTGATAGCTCTGAAAGGGAACTGATAGCAGATCCAGACTGATAGCTCTGAAAGGGAACTGATAACTAAACCAGGCGTGGCTACAGTATAAGTATCAGTTTACTTATTACTATAGATCTATGGAAGTATAGTATCTGCTTACATGGCTTACACAATTCTTGCATTTCAGTGTGTGTGTGTGTGTATGTGTGTGTGTGTCCATGCATCTGTGAAGAAACTGCCTCAAAAATTTCAATCTGCTACCTGTGTTCCTGTCCCCTCCTCTACCTGTCCACTTTTCATCTCTCATCCCCCTCTCCTCTTCCATGCACAATCTGCTGTGAAATTCTGCTCGCTCAACTCGGTGGCAATCAATCGCCCGTCGGGTAGGCAAACATTTACCGATCCTGCAATCAGGCCAGAGAACACATCTGTAATTTAATTGAGACGGCGGCAGGCAGGCACGGTGTCTGTGATATTTTTGTTGCCCTCCCTCATTCTTGTTGACAGGGTTAGCTATTATCACAACCATACAGACGCATGTGGAATGGCTAGCAGAGAGAAGGAGTAGAGAGAGACAGAGAGAGGGAGGGAGACAGAGAGAAAAAGAAAGAAAGAAAGAAAGACAGAGAAACAGAGAGGATAATCAAATGTTACCATTGTCCTAAAACACTTGACTGGAACACAATAGCAGGTATGATAAGCCTGTATTACTTTCAGCCTTTCTCTACCAGTATTTATTTATTCCACAATCAGTCTTTCAATGCTTCCAGTGGTACCAAGTCATTAGTAAATGCTAATTAATTAATGGCCATAATTGTTTAATCCCTATTCCTTAATTGCATGTTTAAGTCCACAGCTAGTGTAGAGTTGGAAAATTACAGTTGTACTATATTATTTTCATCTGTTATAATGACTGTGTTAGCTTGCTAATGCTATTACACCAGGTAGACTGACGATTACTCAGAGCTCAACAAGTACTGTAAAGGAAGAAAACAACAGAGAGATTGGGTGGGGGTGGGTAAAGTGTGCACACACATGTACAGTTGAAGTCGGAAGTTAACATATACTTAGGTTGGAGTCATTAAAACTCATTTTTCAACCACTTCACAAATTTCTTGTTAACAAACTATAGTTTTGGCAAGTCGGTTAGGACATCTACTTTGTGCATGACACAAGTAATTTTTCCAACAATTGTTTACAGACAGATTATTTCACTTATAATTCACTGTATCACAATTCCAGTGGGTCAGAAGTTTACATACACTAAGTTGACTGTGCCTTTAAACAGCTTGGAAAATTCCAGAAAATGTCATGGCTTTAGAAGCTTCTGATAGGCTAATTGATATCATTTGAGTCAATTGGAGGTGTACCTGTGGATGTATTTCAAGTCCTACCTTCAAACTCATTGCCTCTTTGCTTGACATAATGGGAAAATCTAAAGAAATCAGCCAATCAGCCCAAAAAAATTGTAGACCTCCACAAGTCTGGTTCATCCTTGGGAGCAATTTCCAAACACCTGAAGATACCACGTTCATCTGTACAAACAATAGTACGCAAGTATAAACACCATGGGACCACGCAGTCGTCATACCGCTCAGGAAGGAGACGCATTCTGTCTCCTAGAGATGAACCCGAAAGGCCGCTCAGCAAGGAAGACGCCACTGCTCCAAAACCACCATTAAAAAAAGCCAGACATCAGTTGGGGGGACAAAATGAGGACAAAGATTGTACATTTTGGAGAAATGTCCTCTGGTCTGATGAAACAAAAATAGAACTGTTTGGCCATAATGACCATTGTATGTTTGGAGGAAAAAGGGGGAGGCTTGCAAGCCGAAGAACACCATCCTAACCATGAAGCCCGGGGGCGGCAGCATCATATTGTGGGGGTGCTTTGCTGCAGGAGGGTCTGATGCACTTCACAAAATAGATGGCATCATGAAAGGGGAAAATTATGTGGATATATTGAAGACATCAGTCAGGAAGTTAAAGCTTGGTCGCAAATGGGTCTTCCAAATGGACAATGACCCCAACCATACTTCCAAAATTGTAAAATGGCTTAAGGACCACAAAGTCAAGGTATTAGAGTGGCCATCGCAAGCCCTGACCTCAATCACATAGAGAATGTGTGGGCAGAACTGAAAAAGCATGTGTGAGCAAGGAGGCCTACAAACCTGATTCAGCTACACCAGCTCTTTCAGGGGGAATGGGCCAAAATTCACCCAACTTATTGTGGGAAGCTTGTGGAAGGCTACTTGAAACGTTTGACTCAAGTTAAACTATTTGAAGGCAATGCTACCAAATACTAATTGAGTGTATGTAAACTTCTGACCCACTGGGAATGTGATGAAAGAAATATAATCTGAAATAAATCATTCTCTACTACTATTCTGACATTTCACATTCTTAAAATAAAGTGGTGATCCTAACTGACCTAAGACAGGGCATTTTTTCTAGGATTAAATGTCAGGAATTGTGAAATACTGAGTTTAAATGTATTTGGCTAAGGTGTATGTAAACTTCCGACTTCAACTGTATGCGTGCGTATGAGAGTGCATAAAAATAAAGAAAACTCCACAGTTTCAACTCCACTTTCATAATTTCTTTCCCTTTTAGTCTGTTCCCAGCATTGTGGCTCTGACCAGCACCCAGTAGCAACCCTGACTCATAGAATAACGCAATGGTCCTGGGAAACTGGCAGAAGAAAGTTCTCCATTATGGATCGATACAAGACGGGGCTGTTGAGAAGACACTCCCACCTTGCCATCGCCATGGCAGCAGCAGAGAGGCCCAGAGGGGATTGTGGGTATTCTCCTTGTTCTGTAGATCGGCTTACTGTGAGTCAGAGTGGTTTCCCTGAGTCATAAAGACACAGATACTCCCTGTGCGCGCACACACACACACACACACACACACACAATATGTAGGCATAAACAGATATTCACACACACAGTATACAGCCTGATACACTTTTCCTGTATCCTATACAAGACCAACCACAGTCACACCATGAACACTCACACCCAGTCTCTATGGCCACACACACACACACAGCCATACCCTGTGACTCAGATAAACTAACATGCACACACACTGCATGGTAAAATATGCAAACTCACTGCCCAAGGCAGTACTAGTGACATCACTGACTCTGCATCAGACAATTAGCTTTCATTAAGAGGTTACGACCTTTGGCGGATGATACTGTACACCTACTGGCTCGCTCTCAGAGGTATGCTTCTTAAACACACACACACACAATCCAGCCAGCACTCCAGCCAGCCAGCACTCCAGCCAGCCAGCACTCCAGCACTCCAGCCAGCCAGCACTCCAGCACTCCAGCCAGCCAGCACTCCAGCACTCCAGCCAGCCAGCACTCCAGCCAGCACTCCAGCCAGCCAGCAAGCACTCCAGCCAGCCAGCACTCCAGCACTCCAGCCAGCAAGCACTCCAGCACTCCAGCCAGCAAGCACTCCAGCACTCCAGCACTCCAGCCAGCAAGCACTCCAGCACTCCAGTCAGCAAGCACTCCAGCACTCCAGCCAGCCAGCACTCCAGCACAATGCTTTTTGAGATATTGATGATTCAATAATTGTTAAATCGCTTTAACATTTCAGCATTCATTACCTCAAAGGGAGCACCAACACACACACAAACTCAAAGCACTGAATTCAACGGATGGTTAAATGACTGGTTGCTTACCGTAAAACAACTCAGCTCTCCAGCCCATGTCCATAATGAGTCAGTACTATAGTGCTGACATGTGAATATACTGCAGGTTTAGTTCTTGGTATTGTTATGATATTTCATGGGAGGGAGAGAGATTGATACTGTGTGTACTGTCCAATCAATAGGACAATACTATTCAAAAGACAGTTTCAATGGTTAGTATGACCTATTACACTGATGTGTTACAGCATCCAGCCTTCCAATGTATATTGTAGAATGACCAGCTCAGTTTCAAATAGATCTTCCCATGGCCCTTATTTATTAGGATGCAGTAAACCATTTTTTAAGAGACAAAAAAACATTTTACACTTAAAATCTTGTTTAGGACGCTGTTCCTCACTTTGCTACTGGTACACCCACCAGGGTGCTCTTTTTGTTCCAGCCCAGCACTAAAAACACATGACATGGACTAATATAGGGCAGGTGTGGTTGATTAGTTGGAGAAAAATAGGTGAACCCCCTGGGAGTCAATCAGGAGTGTATTGAGAAACACTGCTTTAGAGAATCAACAATGGCCCATTCTACTGTGTTCCTACATCAATGGGAAGAGACAGAAAGAGGAAGAGTGAAGTTTGGGGCCAACCCTCTCCTGCCCCATATTCAGGACCCCGCTGGTAGTGCCAAACGGGGAAGTGGCAGCAGTCGCCCGTGTCTCTCTCGCCTGCCACAGGAAGTGACATCGTCAGTAGAGAGTGCCTGTGTGTGTGTGTGTGTGTGTGTGTGTGTGTGTTGCAGACTCCCTCTCTTTATTCCTTTCTCTGAAGAACTGCTGTACACCTCTTCTCCTTCCCTCGCTTCTCTCTCTTCTCCTCCCCTCTCTTCTCTTCTACTCTCCTCCCTTCCCTCTTCTCCCCTCTTCTCTCTGAGGCCTTGTGGAGCTCCATTTACTGACAGATTTATCCCCGCCTCCCAGAGAGAGAGAGAGATTAGGTTTCCTGGGGAAACAGTGCTGTGATTGACAGGTGGACCATGGCAGGAAGTCAGACACGGTCTGATAAACGACCCATAACACAGTCCTGTGGATCCAGCTTTTGTTCCAGCCCAGCACTATCACACCTGATTCAGTTTATCAAGGTATTGATGGTTAATAGTGCCGGGCTGAAACAAAAGCTGCACAGGAGGGGAGTGACGAACATGTCGGTACTAGTGGGAGTGTCTTAAAATATGTTAATAAATTAGAATATGGTAATAGCTCCCCCTCGTTCTCTGATAGTTGGAAGACAAGAAGAACAAACCATTTTACTTAACTACTAAGAGGAAACCCAAGGTCTTGGACCAGTTTGTGTTAAGAGCTTGGAATGGTTAATGATATAAGGTCGTGTTGGAAAAGCTGATCCTGGATCAGTATTTGGAGGGTATTTTCTAGTGGCCTCATTGCTGATGAGAAATGGGGGGGGTTATTGATTATTGATTATGGTTATTGACAAAACTGAGCACTGTGACTCACACAAACACATGCTCACACAGAGGCACATGGAAGACAAAGTCAGAGCCTCTCGCACACACACACAGGAGAAAATGAGGTAATGATTTCATTGAAGCCATTTTGTATCCTTCTTAAAGTTGTGAGTAGATGTACATATGACAGTTGATAGACATGATCCTGCAGTGTGTGTGTGTGTGTGTTCGTGCTTCTGGTCTCTGAGCCAATTAAAGAGCAGCTCACTAATGGCTGCCCTGGCTAAATCCCTCTCCTGGAGAGAAGAGCATGAACCACAGAGCACACAGACACACTTAATAATATAACTCAGAGAAAGACAATGTTATTCTTGGATCTCTATCAAACGTTACTGAGAGATAGTGGAAAATGTAGTGTGTGAGAGAGTGAGTGAGTGAGTGAGTGAGTGAGTGAGTGAGTGAGTCAGAATAGAGAGCAGCAGGAGAGAGAGTAATGTAGTGTATTATAATGTAGTTCAGCAGGTCTGTGTGTGAACTGCTATAGTCTGTAGAGTTCCCACGGTTATTTAGAGCTGAGCCAGACACTGGGAGAGGAAGAGGAGGTAGAGGAAGAGGTAGGGCTCCCTACAGTTCACAGACTGAATGCTGTATAAACACACACATGCAAAATGTGCACACAACACACACACACAATATTAGTATATTATTTTTCATGCAGGGATAGTGAAATATTGAGGTGGGCGTAGCTAACCTCTGACCTGAATAACCTCTGACCTGAATAACCTCTGACCTGAATAACCTCTGACCTGAATAACCTCTGACCTGAATAACCTCTGACCTGAATAACCTCTGACCTGACAGCAACACTCCCTTCCTCTCAGGTTGACAGAATGCTCAACACACCGTGAAATATCACTGACATTCACGTTATTAAATACACCACATTAGCTTTAATGACGGCCTTCATTGGAGTGTGATAATGGTCCTGAACGTACGTACGTGATAGTTGTAGTCCAGCATGAAGCCAGGGTAGAGCACCAGGGAGCAGTCGGGTCATGTGACTTTCTCTAAGAACCTTTTACTGACTTCATGAGCCTTTATAACTACCCCTGAGAGAGAGAGCGAGAAATAGATAGAGAAGCCTGAGTGATTCAGCAACTATAGAGATAAAAGGAGGGAGGAGGAGAGATGGAAAGAGACTAGGGAGAAAGGGAGGATGAGGGTTAAGAGGTAAAGGAGATAATATTGACTGGGAAAGAAGGAGGAGAGGTAAAGAGGAAGGAGGAGAGGTAAATAGGACGGAGGAGAGGTAAAGAGAGGAAGGAGGAGAGGTAAAGAGAGGAAGGAGGAGAGGTAAATAGGATGGAGGAGAGGTAAATAGGACGGAGGAGAGGTAAATAGGACGGAGGAGAGGTAAATAGGACAGAGGAGAGGTAAATAGGACGGAGGAGAGGTAAAGAGAAGAAGGAGGTGAGGTAAATAGGACGGAGGAGAGGTAAATAGGACGGAGGAGAGGTAAAGAGAAGAAGGAGGAGAGGTAAAGAGAAGGAGGAGAGGTAAAGAGAAGAAGGAGGAGAGGTAAAGAGAAGAAGGAGGAGAGGTAAAGAGAAGAAGGAGGAGAGGTAAATAGAAGAAGGAGGAGAGGTAAAGAGAAGAAGGAGGAGCGGTAAAGAGAAGAAGGAGGAGAGGTAAAGAGAAGGAGGAGAGGTAAAGAGAAGAAGGAGGAGAGGTAAAGAGAAGAAGGAGAGGTAAAGAGAGGAAGGAGGAGAGGTAAAGAAAATAAGGAGGAGAGGTAAAGAAAAGAAGGATGAGAGGTAAAGAGAAGAAGGAGGAGAGGTAAAGAGAGGAAGGATAAGAGGTAAAAGGAGAAAGGGTAAAGTAGAGGACAGCAAAGAAAAAAGGAAGGAGAGGAGAAGAGTGAAAGAGGGAAGAGTAGAGAAAAGGAGAGAAAGGGGGAGGAGAGGGCAGACAGAGTGTAGAGAGAGATGTCATTAACATTGAGACACACTAATGAAACAGGCAATGAGAAGGGCATCCCACTGTGCCTCAGAGTCATTGTAAATCACATACACTCGCACTCCAAAAGGGACCTGTCATAAACCATTACAGATACAGTGGGGCAAAAAAGTATTTAGTCAGCCACCAATTGTGCAAGTTCTCCCACTTAAAAAGATGAGAGAGGCCTGTAATTTTCATCATAGGTACACTTCAACTATGACAGACAAAATGAGAAAGAAAAAAATCAGAAAATCACATTGTAGGATTTTTAATTAATTTATTTGCAAATTATGGTGGAAAATAAGTATTTGGTCAATAACAAAAGTTTCTCAATACTTTGTTATATACCCTTTGTTGGCAATGACAGAGGTCAAAC
This sequence comes from Oncorhynchus mykiss, assembly GCF_013265735.2. Taxonomy (NCBI): domain Eukaryota; kingdom Metazoa; phylum Chordata; class Actinopteri; order Salmoniformes; family Salmonidae; genus Oncorhynchus; species Oncorhynchus mykiss. Next base: position 19,142,092 of record NC_048585.1, read on the forward strand.
GTTTTCTGTAAGTCTTCACAAGGTTTTCACACACTGTTGCTGGTATTTTGGCACATTCCTCCATGCAGATCTCCTCTAGAGCAGTGATGTTTTGGGGCTGTTGCTGGGCAACACGGACTTTCAACTCCCTCCAAATATTTTCTATGGGGTTGAGATCTGGAGACTGGCTAGGCCACTCCAGGACCTTGAAATTCTTCTTACGAAGCCACTCCTTCGTTGCCCGGGCGGTGTGTTTGGGATCATTGTCATGCTGAAAGACCCAGCCACGTTTCATCTTCAATGGCCTTGCTGATGGAAGGAGGTTTTCACTCAAAATCTCATGATACATGGCCCCATTCATTCTTTCCTTTACACGGATCAGTCGTCCTGGTCCCTTTGCAGAAAAACAGCCCCAAAGCATGATGTGTCCACCCCGATGCTTCACAGTAGGTATGGTGTTCTTTGGATGCAACTCAGCATTCTTTGTCCTCCAAACACGACGAGTTGAGGTTTTACCAAAAAGTTCTATTTTGGTTTCATCTGACCATATGACATTCTCCCAATCTTTTTCTGGATCATCCAAATGCTCTCTAGCAAACTTCAGACGGGCCTGGACATGTACTGGCTTAAGCAGGGGGACACGTCTGGCACTGCAGGATTTGAGTCCCCGGCGGCATAGTGTGTTACTGATGGTAGGCTTTGTTACTTTGGTCCCAGCTCTCTGCAAGTCATTCACTAGGTCCCCCCGTGTGGTTCTGGGATTTTTGCTCACCGTTCTTGTGATAATTTTGACCCCACGGGGTGAGATCTTGCGTGGAGCCCCAGATCGAGGGAGATTATCAGTGGTCTTGTATGTCTTCCATTTCCTAATAATTGCTACCACAGTTGATTTCTTCAAACCAAGCTGCTTACCTATTGCAGATTCAGTCTTCCCAGCCTGGTGCAGGTCTACAATTTTGTTTCTGGTGTCCTTTGACAGCTCTTTGGTCTTGGCCATAGTGGAGTTTGGAGTGTGACTGTTTGAGGTTGTGGACAGGTGTCTTTTATACTGATAACAAGTTCAAACAGGTGCCATTAATACAGGTAACGAGTGGAGGACAGAGGAGCCTCTTAAAGAAGAAGTTACAGGTCGGTGAGAGACAGAAATCTTGCTTGTTTGTAGGTGACCAAATACTTATTTTCCACCATAATTTGCAAATAAATTCATAAAAAATCCTACAATGTGATTTTCTGGATTTTTTTACTAATTTTGTCTGTCATAGTTGAAGTGTACCTATGATGAAAATTACAGGCCTCTCATCAAATTACCCACCTCTCAAGTGGGAGAACTTGCACAATTGGTGGCTGACTAAATACTTTTTTGCCCCACTGTATTAGTAGTGACCGCCCATATCCCAATCAGAAACAGTGTCCCTGTCTCTCTCCCTTTTATTTCTCCCCCTCTGCATTTGAATAGAAAGAAAGTTGATCATTATGGTGGCTTCAGTGGAGAGAAGGATTATACATACTGGGGGGGGAGGAGGGGAGAGAGAGAGCGTGTGTGTGTGACCCTGGCTTCAAGCTCTAATGTGGGTCAGTGAGTCTAACAGAGTGAATCCTGACCAACTTCTCTGGCCCCGTTCCAGGGTCACACACACACCACACACACACACACACACACCACACACACACAGCAAAACCATTTTGTAACACATACTTCGTTATAGTCATATAGTCAATGATAATGTTGTCAGTTTCATTCCCATAGTGACTTTTTGTCACTTCACATAATGTATGAAAAACAAATAATATTGTTAGTGTCACTCATTGGTTTGTCAGCTCTCTCTCACACACGCTCTCTCTCCCAGTCTGTTCTAACACACATTTCAATATCTCATCTTCTGCAGTTAATCACACTTACTACAGAGAGAGAGGAGAGGGAAGAGAGAGAGAGGAGAGGGAAGAGAGAGAGAGGAGAGGGAAGAGAGAGAGAGGAGAGGGAAGAGAGAGGAAAGAGAGAGAGAGGGAAGAGAGAGGAGAGGGAAGAGAGAGGAGAGGGAAGAGAGATAGAGAGGAGAGGGAAGAGAGAGGAGAGGGAAGAGAGAGGAGAGGGAAGAGAGATAGAGAGAGGAGAGAGGTGTCCACTTAATACAAAGCTAGGTTGAATGAACATTTCTGAGAGAGAAAGGCAAATCAAAGGATGAGGAAGAGAGAGGAGAAGAGAGATAGGACAGGGATTGGGTGCAGAGAGAAAACATGGAAGGGATGGAGAGAGAGAGACGGAAGGAGGGGAGTGAGAGAGAGGAGGTCTGGCCCGAGGCCCAGAGTAGAAAATCCATACCCTCCCTGTTATCAGGCTCATAATTGGTTTTCCTCCTCCTCTCCTCCCTTTTTCCTCCATCCAGGCCCCAGCCTCCACTGTTTCCCCCCATCCCTCTCTCTCACTCAACCTGAGCAAAGCATTAGCTCCACTGTAGGTAGTACTACACTATACACAAGAGAGGAATACTGTGGTGAGACAGACAGACAAGAGAAGGACAGGGCTGGACGGGCAGACAGACACTTCCAGCTGTGTTCTATTCTGGGTTAGAGACTCTGTATGACAATGTCTCCTGGACAGGGAACACTGAGAGGGACGGAGAAAAGATGAGTGGGGACAGGGACAGAGACCGGGACAGGGATAGAGACAGGGATAGAGACAGGGATAGAGACCGGGACATGGATAGAGACAGGGATAGAGACCGGGACAGGGATAGAGACAGGGACAGGGACCGGGACAGGGATAGAGACAGGGATTGGGACAGGGATAGAGACAGGGATAGAGACAGGGAGAGAGACAGGGACAGAGACAGGGACAGAGACCGGGACAGAGACAGGGACAGAGACCGGGACAGGGATAGAGACAGGGATAGAGACCGGGACAGGGATAGAGACAGGGATAGAGACAGGGATAGAGACAGGGATAGAGACAGGGATAGAGACAGGGATAGAGACCGGGAAAGGGATAGAGACCGGGAAAGGGATAGAGACAGGGATAGAGACAGGGATAGAGACAGGGATAGAGACAGGGATAGAGACCGGGACAGGGATAGAGACAGGGATAGAGACAGGGATAGAGACCGGGACAGGGACAGAGACAGGGACAGAGACAGGGACAGAGACAGGGACAGAGACAGGGACAGAGACAGAGACAGAGACAGAGACAGGGATAGAGACCAGGACAGGGATAGAGACAGGGATAGAGACCAGGACAGGGATAGAGACAGGGACAGGGACAGAGATAGAGACAGAGACAGGGATAGGGACAGGGATAGGGACCGGGATAGAGACAGGGATAGAGACAGGGATAGAGACAGGTAATAGAGACAGGGACAGGGATAGAGACAGGGACAGAGACAGGTAATAGAGACAGGGACAAGGATAGAGACAGGGATATGGGACAGGGATAGGGACAGGGACCGGGACAGGGATAGAGACAGGGATAGAGACAGGGATAGAGACAGGGATAGAGACAGGGACCGGGACAGGGATAGAGACCGGGACAGGGATAGAGACAGGGATAGAGACAGGAACAGGGATAGAGACAGGGATAGGGATAGGGACAGGGACAGGGACAAGGATAGAGACCGGGACAGAGACCGGGACAGGGACAGGGATGGGTATAGGGATAGGGACAGAGACAGAGACAGGGATAGAGACAGGGATAGAGACAGGGATAGAGACAGGGATAGAGACAGGGACAGGGATAGGGACAGGGACCGGGATAGAGACAGGTAATAGAGACAGGGACAGGGATAGAGACAGGGACAGAGACAGGTAATAGGGACAGGGATAGAGACAGGGACAGAGACAGGTAATAGGGACAGGGATAGAGACAGGGATATGGGACAGGGATAGGGACAGGGATAGAGACAGGGCCCGGGACAGGGATAGAGACAGGGATAGAGACAGGGATAGAGACAGGGATAGAGACAGGGACCGGGATAGAGACAGGGATAGAGACAGGGATAGAGACAGGGATAGAGACAGGGATAGAGACAGGGATAGAGACCGGGACAGGGATAGAGACAGGGACAGGGACAGGGATAGAGACAGGTATAGGGACAGGGACAGGGACCGGGACAAGGATAGAGACAGGGACAGAGACCGGGACAGGTATAGGGACAGGGATAGGGACAGAGACAGAGACAGGGATAGAGACAGGGATAGAGACCAGGACAGGGATAGAGACAGGGACAGGGACCGGGACAGGGATAGAGACAGGGACAGAGACAGAGACAGGGATAGAGACAGGGACAGGGACAGGGATAGGGACAGGGACAGGGACCGGGACAGGGATAGAGACCGGGACAGGGATAGAGACCGAGACAGGGATAGAGACAGAGACAGGGATAGGGACCGGGATAGGGACAGGGACCGGGACAGGGATAGAGACAGGGATAGGGACAGGGATAGAGACAGGGACAGGGATAGGGACAGGGATAGAGACCGGGACAGGGACAGAGACCGGGACAGGGACCGGGACAAGGATAGGGACAGGGACCGGGACAGAGACCGGGACAGAGACCGGGACAGAGACCGGGACAGAGACCGGGACAGAGACCGGGACAGGGACAGAGATAGAGACAGGGATATAGACAGGGATAGAGACAGGGACAGGGATAGGGACCGGGACAGGGACAGAGACCGGGACAGGGACCGGGACAGGGACCGGGACAGGGACCGGGACAGAGACCGGGATAGAGACCGGGATAGGTATAGAGACAGAGACAGGGACAGGGACAGAGACGGGGATAGAGACAGGGATAGAGACAGGGATGGGTATAGGGACAGAGACAGAGACAGGGACAGGGACAGAGACAGGGACAGAGACAGGGATAGAGACCGGGACAGGGATAGAGACAGGGACAGGGACAGGGACCGGGACAGGGATAGAGACAGGGACAGAGACAGAGACAGGGATAGAGACAGGGACAGGGACAGGGATAGGGACAGGGACAGGGACCGGGACAGGGATAGAGACCGGGACAGGGATAGAGACAGAGACAGGGATAGAGACAGAGACAGGGATAGGGACCGGGATAGGGACAGGGACCGGGACAGGGATAGAGACAGGGACAGGGATAGGGACAGGGATAGAGACAGGGACAGGGATAGGGACAGGGATAGAGACCGGGACAGGGACAGAGACAGGGACCGGGACAAGGATAGGGACAGGGACCGGGACAGAGACCGGGACAGAGACCGGGACCGGGACAGGGACAGAGACCGGGACAGAGACCGGGACAGAGACAGGGATATAGACAGGGATAGAGACAGGGATAGAGACAGGGACAGGGACAGGGATAGGGACAGGGACCGGGACAGGGACAGAGACCGGGACAGGGACAGGGACCGGGACAGAGACCGGGACAGAGACCGGGATAGAGACCGGGATAGGTATAGAGACAGAGACAGAGACAGGGACAGGGACAGAGACGGGGATAGAGACAGGGATAGAGACAGGGATGGGTATAGGGACAGAGACAGAGACAGGGACAGGGACAGAGACAGGGACAGAGACAGGGATAGAGACAGGGATAGAGACAGGGATAGAGACAGGGATAGAGAGAGATCAAAATGCAGCTAGAATAAACGTTTAGAGAAAAGAGTGTGAGAGAAGGAGACCGATCCTCAGAGAGAAAGAAACAGAAGGAGAGACCGATCCTCAGAGAGAAAGAAACAGAAGGAGAGACCGAACCTCAGAGAGAAAGAAACAGAGACCGATCCTCAGAGAGAAAGAAACAGATGGAGACCGATCCTCAGAGAGAAATAGGAAGAGTTTGAGTATAATCTCTCCTTCCTTTAGGGTTGCCAGGTATGAGATATTCCCCCTGCCACCGCCTTGGGCAGAGACACAGTACACCTTCACCTCCGCTACACCTCCAACATCCCTCCTCTCTCCCTCCTGCATTTCTCTCCCTCGACCTGCCTAGTTCCACTACCTCCTACTTGCACTCTCTCCTTCACTCTCTCACACCTACCTTGCGTTTCCACTCTTTCCTCCCTCTCTCTTTTTTTCCACCTCCCTCTCTAAGTCAGATGTATTTAAAGTGCATTTCACCTGGGTCTCCATTTCCCTCTTTCTGGAGTGTCAACAAACAGAAATTTCACATGGAATATCCGAGGAGGAAAAAGTTTACAATAGCCGATCAGTGATTTTGGAAGACAGGCTATTCGCGGTTCCATCAATCAGACATCAAACATTCTGCACAAATGCATAAAGTAATAAAATAATCCACACAATAATTCATTCAATCATTCCCAATGGCTTTCCCTCCCGAATTCAACCGCTTTTGGTGATCTGAACAGAAGGAGCACTGGACTCACAGAGAATGATATATTCTCTATTTTTCACTGCAGTCAGGGAGTGTTGAATATTCTATATCCGTTTTAAAAAGAATTAATCTATTCCACCTTGGGTCATAACAAGGAAAGGAAAGTTCTGGTCATATTGAGACATACGATCACTATCCCAACATAGTGGTTTAAACTCCAATGCAGAGTTATGGTGATCGGTAGTGAAGGTTTATTTTTGTACATCAGTGTGTGTGTCTCATTCTTTATGAATTTCAAAGTGTGTGTGTCAGAGTTTGCGTTTGGGAATTTGAGGACAATCTGTTGGCGTCAGCTCGGCCTGATGGGAAATATGGCCCATTAGGGGCCGTCACTCAGAGTAATTCACTTCCTGGTTTCTCTGCTCGCACTACGGCTCCCACGGCAACGATAAAAGGGCGAACGGGAAATCAATTACCGTGGGAATTAAGAGTGCATCATAGCACCGGCTGGTTAAACGCTGTCCATCACCTCGTGACAGACACACACACATTCATTAATTCACCAACTCTCCATCACACACACATTGCAATGTTGTTTGATTGAATGAAGTTGAATGGCAGCTGTACTCAGTCATAGGCTTAATAGTACTTCAGGACAGGGTTGAGATCAGCTGTCACACACACACACACACACACACACACACACACACAGAACTGCTGACCCCTTCTCCAATTCCATTGTGTGCATGGGAGGCCTGTCTTGAGACGGCAAATGTCATCGGAATGCCAATCTACCTCTGTCTGCACTGTCACCACTAAAGCTGTCAATCAAGATTGTTCACACACACCCAATACATTCAGGCATACTGCAGCTATAAATACATACAGCAGGGATCATCAACTAGATTCAGCCGTGGGACCAGTTTTTCTTGAGTGGATGGCCAGGGGTTCGGAACATAATTACAAATTATTGGTAAGACTGCAAAATGACCGCAAGAAGCCCAAACGGATATAATATTAAAACACAATCATTTTAAACCTTGCGTACATTTGTGACCCTTTTCAGGAAGCTAGGCACGTCACACGTCACACGTCACTACCTCACAGGAGAGGCATTTGAAATCCTTCGTTTTGTAGTTTGTGGTGATTTTTTGGGGGGAAGAAATGGCGTCTGGAACATTCATTCACAACTTTAATTTGTTTGAACTTTTATTCCATCTGTAAATATGAATAAAGTTGTTGGTTAGTTGGTTGAGCCTAAGTTGGTTTAGCCACGGAAAAAGACAGCAGCCTTCCCGCTAGCCATGATTGGCTGAGATAATGGATGGGCTGGACATGCCGGGAGATGAGTTTGGATTGGTCTGCCATGTAGAATGCTTCTGTCTATAACGTGAGCTGCTCAGTATGTGTTAACAATGGAGAACTACAAAAAATGTGCACCTTTTTTCAACAACATTGATAACCTGAATTTTGCAGGCGCAATCGACAGGTCAGTTGGGCTACTTTCTGCACCGGAGTGACTTGACCCAACGCTGGCCAAACAAGATGTAGCTACAAACAAGACAGAGTTAAATGGTTCCAGTCTACCGTGAAGCGTTCATCCGTCTATACAGGTAAAGAGTCGAGCTACATTTTCACGTTCTACGTTTCCGGCTCGCTAGCTAACATTATGTGTATGATCTGTGTAGTAATATTATTTCTCTCTCAGAAAGCCATTTGCATTGTTAGTTATAGCATAATGTTATGTAGCTAGTTAACATTGAACCTAGTTGGTTAGCTTTAGCTACCTGCAGATTCATGCATGTCGGAGGAGTTGGGATTATGGGTCATTGTTTAGATAGCTAGCTACATGTCTAAACAAAATACCCCACTATGCAAGTAACCGTTTCACGGTACTGTCTAAACAAAATATTCCACTATGCAAATAACCATTTCACCTTCTGTATCCTGTGCATGTGACAAATAAACTTAGATTTTATTTGATATAGTGCGTGTTTACCAGAGACGGTAATGTGAAGAACAACGTGACCTGCACCAAAGTCAGATTAGGTGGCCAAATAAAATCCCCCGCGGTGCCGTCAGATGGGGAACCCTGACATACAGTATAGTCATACATATATTCATGTCTATACAGCTGTCCAGCTCAACTAGGAAGGGAGGAGAGAGAGATTGAGAGAGGAGAGGGATAGAGAGATACAGAGAGGAGAGGGATAGAGAGAGAGGGATACAGAGAGAGGGATACAGAGAGAGAGAGATCGAGAGAGGAGAGGGATAGAGAGAGAGATCGAGAGAGGAGAGGGATAGAGAGAGAGGGATAGAGAAAGGGATACAGAGAGAGAGAGAGATACAGAGAGAGAGAGAGAGGGATAGAGTGATACAGAGAGAGAGAGATATACAGAGAGAGAGAGATTGAGAGAGGAGAGGGATAGAGAGAGGGATAGAGAGAGATCGAGAGAGGAGAGGGATAGAGAGAGAGGGATAGAGAGAGATCGAGAGAGGAGAGAGAGATACAGAGAGAGAGATATACAGAGAGATATACAGAGAGATCGAGAGAGGAGAGGGATACAGAGAGAGAGAGATACAGAGAGAGAGATATACAGAGAGATATACAGAGAGATCGAGAGAGGAGAGGGATACAGAGAGAGAGAGATCGAGAGAGGAGAGGGATAGAGAGAGAGGGATAGAGAGAGGGATACAGAGAGAGAGAGAGATACAGAGAGAGAGAGGAGAGGGATAGAGTG